>NC_083583.1:782624-1017624 GCF_027579695.1 Neoarius graeffei | reverse complement strand
ACCCAGATACTGTACATTACACCCAGATACACTGTACATTACACCCAGATACTGTACATTACACCCAGATACTGTACATTACACTCAGATACACTGTACATTACACTCAGATACTGTACATTACACCCAGATACTGTACATTACACCCAGATACTGTACATTACACTCAGATACACTGTAAATTACACCCAGAGACTGTACATTACACCCAGACACTGTACATTACACTCAGATACACTGTACATTACACCCAGATACTGTACATTACACCCAGATACTGTACATTACACCCGGATACACTGTAGATTACACTCAGATACTGTACATTACACCCAGACACTGTACATTACACCCATATACTGTACATTACACTCAGATACACTGTACATTACACCCAGATACTGTACATTACACCCAGATACTGTACATTACACTCAGAAACACTGTACATTACACCCAGATACTGTACATTACACCCAGATACTGTACATTACACTCAGATATCCTGTACATTACACCCAGATACACTGTACATTACACCCAGATACTGTACATTACACCCAGATACTGTACATTACACTCAGATACACTGTACATTACACTCAGATACTGTACATTACACCCAGATACTGTACATTACACCCAGATACACTGTACATTACACCCAGATACTGTACATTACACCCAGATACACTGTACATTACACCCAGATACTGTACATTACACTCAGATACACTGTACATTACACCCAGATACTGTACATTACACCCAGATACACTGTACATTACACCCAGATACTGTACATTACACTCAGATACACTGGACATTACACTCAGATACCGTACATTACACCCAGATACTGTACATTACACCCAGATACACTGTACATTACACCCAGATACTGTACATTACACCCAGATACTGTACATTACACCCAGATACACTGTACATTACACCCAGATACTGTACATTACACTCAGATACACTGTACATTGCACCCAGATACTGTACATTACACCCAGATACACTGTACATTACACCCATATACTGTACATTACACTCAGATACACTGTACATTACACCCAGATACTGTACATTACACTCAGAAACACTGTACATTACACCCAGATACTGTACATTACACCCAGATACTGTACATTACACTCAGATACCCTGTACATTACACCCAGATACACTGTACATTACACCCAGATACTGTACATTACACCCAGATACTGTACATTACACTCAGATACACTGTACATTACACTCAGATACTGTACATTACACCCAGATACTGTACATTACACCCAGATACACTGTACATTACACCCAGATACTGTACATTACACCCAGATACTGTACATTACACCCAGATACACTGTACATTACACCCAGATACTGTACATTACACCCAGATACTGTACATTACACCCAGATACTGTACATTACACTCAGATACACTGTACATTACACTCAGATACTGTAGATTACACCCAGATACTGTACATTACACCCAGATACTGTACATTACACTCAGATACACTGTAAATTACACCCAGATACTGTACATTACACCCAGACACTGTACATTACACTCAGATACACTGTACATTGCACCCAGATACTGTACATTACACCCAGATACTGTACATTACACCCAGATACACTGTAGATTACACTCAGATACTGTACATTACACCCAGATACTGTACATTACACCCATATACTGTACATTACACTCAGATACACTGTACATTACACCCAGATACTGTACATTACACCCAGATACTGTACATTACACTCAGAAGCACTGTACATTACACCCAGATACTGTACATTACACCCAGATACTGTACATTACACTCAGATACCCTGTACATTACACCCAGATACACTGTACATTACACCCAGATACTGTACATTACACCCAGATACTGTACATTACACTCAGATACACTGTACATTACACTCAGATACTGTACATTACACCCAGATACACTGTACATTACACCCAGATACTGTACATTACACCCAGATACTGTACATTACACCCAGATACACTGTACATTACACCCAGATACACTGTACATTACACCCAGATACTGTACATTACACCCAGATACTGTACATTACACCCAGATACTGTACATTACACCCAGATACACTGTACATTACACCCAGATACTGTACATTACACCCAGATACTGTACATTACACCCAGATACACTGTACATTACACCCAGATACTGTACATTACACCCAGATACTGTACATTACACTCAGATACACTGTACATTACACCCAGATACTGTACATTACACCCAGATACTGTACATTACACTCAGATACCCTGTACATTACACCCAGATACACTGTACATTACACCCAGATACTGTACATTACACCCAGATACTGTACATTACACCCAGATACTGTACATTAGACTCAGATACCCTGTACATTACACCCAGATACACTGTACATTACACCCAGATACTGTACATTACACCCAGATACTGTACATTACACCCAGATACACTGTACAATACACTCAGATACTGTACATTACACCCAGAAACTGTACATTACACCCAGAAACTGTACATTACACCCAGATACTGTACATTACACTCAGATACACTGTACATTACACCCAGATACTGTACATTACACCCAGATACTGTACATTACACCCAGATACTGTACATTACACTCAGATACCCTGTACATTACACGCAGATACACTGTACATTACACCCAGATACTGTACATTACACCCAGATACTGTACATTACACTCAGATACACTGTACATTACACTCAGATACTGTACATTACACCCAGATACTGTACATTACACCCAGATACACTGTACATTACACCCAGATACTGTACATTACACCCAGATACTGTACATTACACCCAGATACACTGTACATTACACCCAGATACTGTACATTACACCCAGATACTGTACATTACACCCAGATACTGTACATTACACTCAGATACACTGTACATTACACTCAGATACTGTAGATTACACCCAGATACTGTACATTACACCCAGATACTGTACATTACACTCAGATACACTGTAAATTACACCCAGATACTGTACATTACACCCAGACACTGTACATTACACTCAGATACACTGTACATTGCACCCAGATACTGTACATTACACCCAGATACTGTACATTACACCCAGATACACTGTAGATTACACTCAGATACTGTACATTACACCCAGATACTGTACATTACACCCATATACTGTACATTACACTCAGATACACTGTACATTACACCCAGATACTGTACATTACACCCAGATACTGTACATTACACTCAGAAGCACTGTACATTACACCCAGATACTGTACATTACACCCAGATACTGTACATTACACTCAGATACCCTGTACATTACACCCAGATACACTGTACATTACACCCAGATACTGTACATTACACCCAGATACTGTACATTACACTCAGATACACTGTACATTACACTCAGATACTGTACATTACACCCAGATACACTGTACATTACACCCAGATACTGTACATTACACCCAGATACTGTACATTACACCCAGATACACTGTACATTACACCCAGATACACTGTACATTACACCCAGATACTGTACATTACACCCAGATACTGTACATTACACCCAGATACTGTACATTACACCCAGATACACTGTACATTACACCCAGATACTGTACATTACACCCAGATACTGTACATTACACCCAGATACACTGTACATTACACCCAGATACTGTACATTACACCCAGATACTGTACATTACACTCAGATACACTGTACATTACACCCAGATACTGTACATTACACCCAGATACTGTACATTACACTCAGATACCCTGTACATTACACCCAGATACACTGTACATTACACCCAGATACTGTACATTACACCCAGATACTGTACATTACACCCAGATACTGTACATTAGACTCAGATACCCTGTACATTACACCCAGATACACTGTACATTACACCCAGATACTGTACATTACACCCAGATACTGTACATTACACCCAGATACACTGTACAATACACTCAGATACTGTACATTACACCCAGAAACTGTACATTACACCCAGAAACTGTACATTACACCCAGATACTGTACATTACACTCAGATACACTGTACATTACACCCAGATACTGTACATTACACCCAGATACTGTACATTACACCCAGATACACTGTACATTATACCCAGATACTGTACATTACACCCAGATACACTGTACATTACACCCAGATACACTGTACATTACACCCAGATACACTGTACATTACACCCAGATACTGTACATTACACTCAGATACACTGTACATTACACCCAGATACTGTACATTACACCCAGATACTGTACATTACACCCAGATACTGTACATTACACCCAGATACACTGTACATTACACCCAGATACACTGTACATTACACCCAGATACTGTACATTACACCCAGATACTGTACATTACACCCAGATACACTGTACATTACACCCAGATACACTGTACATTACACCCAGATACTGTACATTACACCCAGATACACTGTACATTACACCCAGATACACTGTACATTACACCCAGATACACTGTACATTACACCCAGATGCTGTACATTACACTCAGATACACTGTACATTACACCCAGATACTGTACATTACACCCAGATACTGTACATTACACCCAGATACACTGTACATTACACTCTGATACTGTACATTACACCCAGATACTGTACATTACACCCAGATACTTTACATTACACTCAGATACACTGTACATTACACCCAGATACTGTACATTACACTCAGATACACTGTACATTACACCCAGATACTGTACATTACACTCAGATACACTGGACATTACACTCAGATACTGTACATTACACCCAGATACTGTACATTACACCCAGATACTGTACATTACACTCAGATACACTGTAAATTACACCCAGATACTGTACATTACACCCAGACACTGTACATTACACTCAGATACACTGTACATTACACCCAGATACTGTACATTACACCCAGATACACTGTACATTACACTCAGATACTGTACATTACACCCAGATACTGTACATTACACCCAGAAACTGTACATTACACTCAGATACACTGTACATTACACCCAGATACTGTACATTACACTCAGATACACTGTACATTACACCCAGATACTGTACATTACACTCAGATACATTGTACATTACACCAAGATACTGGACATTACACCCAGATACACTGTACATTACACCCAGATACTGTACATTACACCCAGATACTGTACATTACACTCAGATACACTGTACATTACACTCAGATACTGTAGATTACACCCAGATACTGTACATTACACCCAGATACTGTACATTACACTCAGATACACTGTAAATTACACCCAGATACTGTACATTACACCCAGACACTGTACATTACACTCAGATACACTGTACATTACACCCAGATACTGTACATTACACCCAGATACTGTACATTACACCCAGATTCACTGTAGATTACACTCAGATACTGTACATTACACCCAGATACTGTACATTACACCCATATACTGTACATTACACTCAGATACACTGTACATTACACCCAGATACTGTACATTACACCCAGATACTGTACATTACACTCAGAAACACTGTACATTACACCCAGATACTGTACATTACACCCAGATACTGTACATTACACTCAGATACCCTGTACATTACACCCAGATACACTGTACATTACACCCAGATACTGTACATTACACCCAGATACTGTACATTACACTCAGATACACTGTACATTACACTCAGATACTGTACATTACACCCAGATACTGTACATTACACCCAGATACACTGTACATTACACCCAGATACTGTACATTACACCCAGATACTGTACATTACACCCAGATACACTGTACATTACACCCAGATACTGTACATTACACCCAGATACTGTACATTACACTCAGATACACTGTACATTACACCCAGATACTGTACATTACACCCAGATACACTGTACATTACACTCAGATACTGTACATTACACACAGATACTGTACATTACACCCAGATACTGTACATTACACTCAGATACACTGTACATTACACCCAGATACTGTACATTACACCCAGATACTGTACATTACATTCAGATACACTGTACATTACACCCAGATACTGTACATTACACCCAGATACTGTACATTACACTCAGATACCCTGTACATTACACCCAGATACACTGTACATTACACCCAGATACTGTACATTACACCCAGATACTGTACATTACACCCAGATACACTGTACAATACACTCAGATACTGTACATTACACCCAGAAACTGTACATTACACCCAGAAACTGTACATTACACCCAGATACTGTACATTACACTCAGATACACTGTACATTACACCCAGATACTGTACATTACACCCAGATACTGTACATTACACCCAGATACACTGTACATTACACCCAGATACACTGTACATTACACCCAGATACTGTACATTACACCCAGATACACTGTACATTACACCCAGATACTGTACATTACACTCAGATACACTGTACATTACACCCAGATACTGTACATTACACCCAGATACTGTACATTACACCCAGATACACTGTACATTACACTCAGATACTGTACATTACACCCAGATACTGTACATTACACCCAGATACTGTACATTACACCCAGATACACTGTACATTACACCCAGATACACTGTACATTACACCCAGATACACTGTACATTACACCCAGATACACTGTACATTACACCCAGATACACTGTACATTACACCCAGATACTGTACATTACACTCAGATACACTGTACATTACACCCAGATACTGTACATTACACACAGATACTGTACATTACACCCAGATACACTGTACATTACACTCAGATACTGTACATTACACCCAGATACTGTACATTACACTCAGATACACTGTACATTACACCCAGATACACTGTACATTACACTATGATACTGTACATTACACCCAGATACTGTACATTACACCCAGATACTGTACATTACACTCAGATACACTGTACATTACACCCAGATACTGTACATTACACTCAGATACACTGTACATTACACCCAGATACTGTACATTACACCCCGATACACTGTACATTACACCCAGATACGGTACATTACAATCAGATACACTGGACATTACACTCAGATACTGTACATTACACCCAGATACTGTACATTACACCCAGATACTGTACATTACACTCAGATACACTGTAAATTACACCCAGATACTGTACATTACACCCAGACACTGTACATTACACTCAGATACACTGTACATTACACCCAGATACTGTACATTACACCCAGATACACTGTACATTACACTCAGATACTGTACATTACACCCAGATACTGTACATTACACCCAGAAACTGTACATTACACTCAGATACACTGTACATTACACCCAGATACTGTACATTACACTCAGATACACTGTACATTACACCCAGATACTGTACATTACACTCAGATACATTGTACATTACACCAAGATACTGGACATTACACCCAGATACACTGTACATTACACCCAGATACTGTACATTACACCCAGATACTGTACATTACACTCAGATACACTGTACATTACACTCAGATACTGTAGATTACACCCAGATACTGTACATTACACCCAGATACTGTACATTACACTCAGATACACTGTAAATTACACCCAGATACTGTACATTACACCCAGACACTGTACATTACACTCAGATACACTGTACATTACACCCAGATACTGTACATTACACCCAGATACTGTACATTACACCCAGATTCACTGTAGATTACACTCAGATACTGTGCATTACACCCAGATACTGTACATTACACCCATATACTGTACATTACACTCAGATACACTGTACATTACACCCAGATACTGTACATTACACCCAGATACTGTACATTACACTCAGAAACACTGTACATTACACCCAGATACTGTACATTACACCCAGATACTGTACATTACACTCAGATACCCTGTACATTACACCCAGATACACTGTACATTACACCCAGATACTGTACATTACACCCAGATACTGTACATTACACTCAGATACACTGTACATTACACTCAGATACTGTACATTACACCCAGATACTGTACATTACACCCAGATACACTGTACATTACACCCAGATACTGTACATTACACTCAGATACACTGTACATTACACCCAGATACTGTACATTACACTCAGATACATTGTACATTACACCCAGATACTGTACATTACACCCAGATACACTGTACATTACACCCAGATACTGTACATTACACCCAGATACTGTACATTACACTCAGATACACTGTACATTACACTCAGATACTGTACATTACACCCAGATACTGTACATTACACCCAGATACTGTACATTACACTCAGATACACTGTAAATTACACCCAGAGACTGTACATTACACCCAGACACTGTACATTACACTCAGATACACTGTACATTACACCCAGATACTGTACATTACACCCAGATACTGTACATTACACCCGGATACACTGTAGATTACACTCAGATACTGTACATTACACCCAGACACTGTACATTACACCCATATACTGTACATTACACTCAGATACACTGTACATTACACCCAGATACTGTACATTACACCCAGATACTGTACATTACACTCAGAAACACTGTACATTACACCCAGATACTGTACATTACACCCAGATACTGTACATTACACTCAGATACCCTGTACATTACACCCAGATACACTGTACATTACACCCAGATACTGTACATTACACCCAGATACTGTACATTACACTCAGATACACTGTACATTACACTCAGATACTGTACATTACACCCAGATACTGTACATTACACCCAGATACACTGTACATTACACCCAGATACTGTACATTACACCCAGATACACTGTACATTACACCCAGATACTGTACATTACACTCAGATACACTGTACATTACACCCAGATACTGTACATTACACCCAGATACACTGTACATTACACCCAGATACTGTACATTACACTCAGATACACTGGACATTACACTCAGATACCGTACATTACACCCAGATACTGTACATTACACCCAGATACACTGTACATTACACCCAGATACTGTACATTACACCCAGATACTGTACATTACACCCAGATACACTGTACATTACACCCAGATACTGTACATTACACTCATATACACTGTACATTGCACCCAGATACTGTACATTACACCCAGATACACTGTACATTACACCCATATACTGTACATTACACTCAGATACACTGTACATTACACCCAGATACTGTACATTACACTCAGAAACACTGTACATTACACCCAGATACTGTACATTACACCCAGATACTGTACATTACACTCAGATACCCTGTACATTACACCCAGATACACTGTACATTACACCCAGATACTGTACATTACACCCAGATACTGTACATTACACCCAGATACTGTACATTACACTCAGATACTGTACATTACACCCAGATACTGTACATTACACCCAGATACACTGTACATTACACCCAGATACTGTACATTACACCCAGATACTGTACATTACACTCAGATACACTGTAAATTACACCCAGATACTGTACATTACACCCAGACACTGTACATTACACTCAGATACACTGTACATTGCACCCAGATACTGTACATTACACCCAGATACTGTACATTACACCCAGATACACTGTAGATTACACTCAGATACTGTACATTACACCCAGATACTGTACATTACACCCATATACTGTACATTACACTCAGATACACTGTACATTACACCCAGATACTGTACATTACACCCAGATACTGTACATTACACTCAGAAGCACTGTACATTACACCCAGATACTGTACATTACACCCAGATACTGTACATTACACTCAGATACCCTGTACATTACACCCAGATACACTGTACATTACACCCAGATACTGTACATTACACCCAGATACTGTACATTACACTCAGATACACTGTACATTACACTCAGATACTGTACATTACACCCAGATACACTGTGCATTACACCCAGATACTGTACATTACACCCAGATACTGTACATTACACCCAGATACACTGTACATTACACCCAGATACACTGTACATTACACCCAGATACTGTACATTACACCCAGATACACTGTACATTACACCCAGATACTGTACATTACACCCAGATACTGTACATTACACCCAGATACACTGTACATTACACCCAGATACTGTACATTACACCCAGATACTGTACATTACACCCAGATACACTGTACATTACACCCAGATACTGTACATTACACCCAGATACTGTACATTACACTCAGATACACTGTACATTACACCCAGATACTGTACATTACACCCAGATACTGTACATTACACTCAGATACCCTGTACATTACACCCAGATACACTGTACATTACACCCAGATACTGTACATTACACCCAGATACTGTACATTACACTCAGATACCCTGTACATTACACCCAGATACACTGTACATTACACCCAGATACTGTACATTACACCCAGATACACTGTACAATACACTTAGATACTGTACATTACACCCAGAAACTGTACATTACACCCAGAAACTGTACATTACACCCAGATACTGTACATTACACTCAGATACACTGTACATTACACCCAGATACTGTACATTACACCCAGATACTGTACATTACACCCAGATACACTGTACATTATACCCAGATACTGTACATTACACCCAGATACACTGTACATTACACCCAGATACACTGTACATTACACCCAGATACACTGTACATTACACCCAGATACTGTACATTACACTCAGATACACTGTACATTACACCCAGATACTGTACATTACACCCAGATACTGTACATTACACCCAGATACTGTACATTACACCCAGATACACTGTACATTACACCCAGATACTGTACATTACACCCAGATACACTGTACATTACACCCAGATACACTGTACATTACACCCAGATACTGTACATTACACCCAGATACTGTACATTACACCCAGATACACTGTACATTACACCCAGATACACTGTACATTACACCCAGATACTGTACATTACACCCAGATACACTGTACATTACACCCAGATACACTGTACATTACACCCAGATACACTGTACATTACACCCAGATGCTGTACATTACACTCAGATACACTGTACATTACACCCAGATACTGTACATTACACCCAGATACTGTACATTACACCCAGATACACTGTACATTACACTCTGATACTGTACATTACACCCAGATACTGTACATTACACCCAGATACTGTACATTACACTCAGATACACTGTACATTACACCCA
Organism: Neoarius graeffei; assembly: GCF_027579695.1. Lineage (NCBI taxonomy): Eukaryota > Metazoa > Chordata > Actinopteri > Siluriformes > Ariidae > Neoarius > Neoarius graeffei. The sequence goes on along the minus strand of NC_083583.1, from coordinate 1,006,051 downwards.
GATACTGTACATTACACTCAGATACACTGTACATTACACCCAGATACTGTACATTACACTCAGATACACTGTACATTACACCCAGATACTGTACATTACACCCCGATACACTGTACATTACACCCAGATACGGTACATTACACTCAGATACACTGGACATTACACTCAGATACTGTACATTACACCCAGATACTGTACATTACACCCAGATACTGTACATTACACTCAGATACACTGTAAATTACACCCAGATACTGTACATTACACCCAGACACTGTACATTACACTCAGATACACTGTACATTACACCCAGATACTGTACATTACACCCAGATACACTGTACATTACACTCAGATACTGTACATTACACCCAGATACTGTACATTACACCCAGAAACTGTACATTACACTCAGATACACTGTACATTACACCCAGATACTGTACATTACACTCAGATACACTGTACATTACACCCAGATACTGTACATTACACTCAGATACATTGTACATTACACCAAGATACTGGACATTACACCCAGATACACTGTACATTACACCCAGATACTGTACATTACACCCAGATACTGTACATTACACTCAGATACACTGTACATTACACTCAGATACTGTAGATTACACCCAGATACTGTACATTACACCCAGATACTGTAGATTACACTCAGATACACTGTAAATTACACCCAGATACTGTACATTACACCCAGACACTGTACATTACACTCAGATACACTGTACATTACACCCAGATACTGTACATTACACCCAGATACTGTACATTACACCCAGATTCACTGTAGATTACACTCAGATACTGTACATTACACCCAGATACTGTACATTACACCCATATACTGTACATTACACTCAGATACACTGTACATTACACCCAGATACTGTACATTACACCCAGATACTGTACATTACACTCAGAAACACTGTACATTACACCCAGATACTGTACATTACACCCAGATACTGTACATTACACTCAGATACCCTGTACATTACACCCAGATACACTGTACATTACACCCAGATACTGTACATTACACCCAGATACTGTACATTACACTCAGATACACTGTACATTACACTCAGATACTGTACATTACACCCAGATACTGTACATTACACCCAGATACACTGTACATTACACCCAGATACTGTACATTACACCCAGATACTGTACATTACACCCAGATACACTGTACATTACACCCAGATACTGTACATTACACCCAGATACTGTACATTACACTCAGATACACTGTACATTACACCCAGATACTGTACATTACACCCAGATACACTGTACATTACACTCAGATACTGTACATTACACACAGATACTGTACATTACACCCAGATACTGTACATTACACTCAGATACACTGTACATTACACCCAGATACTGTACATTACACCCAGATACTGTACATTACATTCAGATACACTGTACATTACACCCAGATACTGTACATTACACCCAGATACTGTACATTACACTCAGATACCCTGTACATTACACCCAGATACACTGTACATTACACCCAGATACTGTACATTACACCCAGATACTGTACATTACACCCAGATACACTGTACAATACACTCAGATACTGTACATTACACCCAGAAACTGTACATTACACCCAGAAACTGTACATTACACCCAGATACTGTACATTACACTCAGATACACTGTACATTACACCCAGATACTGTACATTACACCCAGATACTGTACATTACACCCAGATACACTGTACATTACACCCAGATACACTGTACATTACACCCAGATACTGTACATTACACCCAGATACAATGTACATTACACCCAGATACTGTACATTACACTCAGATACACTGTACATTACACCCAGATACTGTACATTACACCCAGATACTGTACATTACACCCAGATACACTGTACATTACACTCAGATACTGTACATTACACCCAGATACTGTACATTACACCCAGATACTGTACATTACACCCAGATACACTGTACATTACACCCAGATACTGTACATTACACCCAGATACACTGTACATTACACCCAGATACACTGTACATTACACCCAGATACACTGTACATTACACCCAGATACACTGTACATTACACCCAGATACTGTACATTACACTCAGATACACTGTACATTACACCCAGATACTGTACATTACACACAGATACTGTACATTACACCCAGATACTGTACATTACACCCAGATACTGTACATTACACACAGATACACTGTACATTACACCCAGATACTGTACATAACACACAGATACTGTACATTACACCCAGATACACTGTACATTACACTCAGATACTGTACATTACACCCAGATACTGTACATTACACTCAGATACACTGTACATTACACCCAGATACTGTACATTACACCCAGATACTGTACATTACACTCAGATACACTGTACATTACACCCAAATACTGTACATTACACCCAGATACTGTACATTACACTCAGAAACACTGTACATTACACCCAGATACACTGTACATTACACCCAGATACTGTACATTACACCCAGATACTGTACATTACACCCAGATACTGTACATTACACCCAGATACCCTGTACATTACACCCAGATACACTGTACATTACCCCCAGATACACTGTACATTACACCCAGATACACTGTACATTACACCCAGATACTGTACATTACACTCAGATACACTGTACATTACACCCAGATACTGCACATTACACCCAGATACTGTACATTACACCCAGATACACTGTACATTACACCCAGATACTGTACATTACACCCAGATACACTGTACATTACACCCAGATACACTGTACATTACACCCAGATACTGTACATTACACTCAGATACACTGTACATTACACCCAGATACTGTACATTACACCCAGATACTGTACATTACACCCAGATACTGTACATTACACCCAGATACACTGTACATTACACCCAGATACTGTACATTACACCCAGATACACTGTACATTACACCCAGATACACTGTACATTACACCCAGATACTGTACATTACACCCAGATACACTGTACATTACACCCAGATACACTGTACATTACACCCAGATACTGTACATTACACCCAGATACACTGTACATTACACCCAGATACACTGTACATTACACCCAGATACACTGTACATTACACCCAGATACACTGTACATTACACCCAGATGCTGTACATTACACTCAGATACACTGTACATTACACCCAGATACTGTACATTACACCCAGATACTGTACATTACACCCAGATACACTGTACATTACACCCTGATACTGTACATTACACCCAGATACTGTACATTACACCCAGATACTGTACATTACACTCAGATACACTGTACATTACACCCAGATACTGTACATTACACTCAGATACACTGTACATTACACCCAGATACTGTACATTACACTCAGATACACTGTACATTACACCCAGATACTGTACATTACACCCCGATACACTGTACATTACACCCAGATACGGTACATTACACTCAGATACACTGGACATTACACTCAGATACTGTACATTACACCCAGATACTGTACATTACACCCAGATACTGTACATTACACTCAGATACACTGTAAATTACACCCAGATACTGTACATTACACCCAGACACTGTACATTACACTCAGATACACTGTACATTACACCCAGATACTGTACATTACACCCAGATACACTGTACATTACACTCAGATACTGTACATTGCACCCAGATACTGTACATTACACCCAGAAACTGTACATTACACTCAGATACACTGTACATTACACCCAGATACTGTACATTACACTCAGATACACTGTACATTACACCCAGATACTGTACATTACACTCAGATACATTGTACATTACACCAAGATACTGGACATTACACCCAGATACACTGTACATTACACCCAGATACTGTACATTACACCCAGATACTGTACATTACACTCAGATACACTGTACATTACACTCAGATACTGTAGATTACACCCAGATACTGTACATTACACCCAGATACTGTACATTACACTCAGATACACTGTAAATTACACCCAGATACTGTACATTACACCCAGACACTGTACATTACACTCAGATACACTGTACATTACACCCAGATACTGTACATTACACCCAGATACTGTACATTACACCCAGATTCACTGTAGATTACACTCAGATACTGTACATTACACCCAGATACTGTACATTACACCCATATACTGTACATTACACTCAGATACACTGTACATTACACCCAGATACTGTACATTACACTCAAACACTGTACATTACACCCAGATACTGTACATTACACCCAGATACTGTACATTACACTCAGATACCCTGTACATTACACCCAGATACACTGTACATTACACCCAGATACTGTACATTACACCCAGATACTGTACATTACACTCAGATACACTGTACATTACACTCAGATACTGTACATTACACCCAGGTACTGTACATTACACCCAGATACACTGTACATTACACCCAGATACTGTACATTACACCCAGATACTGTACATTACACCCAGATACACTGTACATTACACCCAGATACTGTACATTACACCCAGATACTGTACATTACACTCAGATACACTGTACATTACACCCAGACACTGTACATTACACACAGATACACTGTACATTACACTCAGATACTGTACATTACACACAGATACTGTACATTACACCCAGATACTGTACATTACACTCAGATACACTGTACATTACACCCAGATACTGTACATTACACCCAGATACTGTACATTACATTCAGATACACTGTACATTACACCCAGATACTGTACATTACACCCAGATACTGTACATTACACTCAGATACCCTGTACATTACACCCAGATACACTGTACATTACACCCAGATACTGTACATTACACCCAGATACTGTACATTACACCCAGATACACTGTACAATACACTCAGATACTGTACATTACACCCAGAAACTGTACATTACACCCAGAAACTGTACATTACACCCAGATACTGTACATTACACTCAGATACACTGTACATTACACCCAGATACTGTACATCACACCCAGATACTGTACATTACACCCAGATACACTGTACATTACACCCAGATACACTGTACATTACACCCAGATACTGTACATTACACCCAGATACACTGTACATTACACCCAGATACTGTACATTACACTCAGATACACTGTACATTACACCCAGATACTGTACATTACACCCAGATACTGTACATTACACCCAGATACACTGTACATTACACTCAGATACTGTACATTACACCCAGATACTGTACATTACACCCAGATACTGTACATTACACCCAGATACACTGTACATTACACCCAGATACTGTACATTACACCCAGATACACTGTACATTACACCCAGATACACTGTACATTACACCCAGATACTGTACATTACACCCAGATACTGTACATTACACTCAGATACACTGTACATTACACCCAGATACTGTACATTACACCCAGATACTGTACATTACACCCAGATACTGTACATTACACCCAGATACACTGTACATTACACCCAGATACTGTACATTACACCCAGATACACTGTACATTACACCCAGATACACTGTACATTACACCCAGATACTGTACATTACACCCAGATACTGTACATTACACCCAGATACACTGTACATTACACCCAGATACTGTACATTACACCCAGATACACTGTACATTACACCCAGATACACTGTACATTACACCCAGATACACTGTACATTACACCCAGATGCTGTACATTACACTCAGATACACTGTACATTACACCCAGATACTGTACATTACACCCAGATACTGTACATTACACCCAGATACACTGTACATTACACTCTGATACTGTACATTACACCCAGATACTGTACATTACACCCAGATACTGTACATTACACTCAGATACACTGTACATTACACCCAGATACTGTACATTACACTCAGATACACTGTACATTACACCCAGATACTGTACATTACACTCAGATACACTGTACATTACACCCAGATACTGTACATTACACCCCGATACACTGTACATTACACCCAGATACGGTACATTACACTCAGATACACTGGACATTACACTCAGATACTGTACATTACACCCAGATACTGTACATTACACCCAGATACTGTACATTACACTCAGATACACTGTAAATTACACCCAGATACTGTACATTACACCCAGACACTGTACATTACACTCAGATACACTGTACATTACACCCAGATACTGTACATTACACCCAGATACACTGTACATTACACTCAGATACTGTACATTGCACCCAGATACTGTACATTACACCCAGAAACTGTACATTACACTCAGATACACTGTACATTACACCCAGATACTGTACATTACACTCAGATACACTGTACATTACACCCAGATACTGTACATTACACTCAGATACATTGTACATTACACCAAGATACTGGACATTACACCCAGATACACTGTACATTACACCCAGATACTGTACATTACACCCAGATACTGTACATTACACTCAGATACACTGTACATTACACTCAGATACTGTAGATTACACCCAGATACTGTACATTACACCCAGATACTGTACATTACACTCAGATACACTGTAAATTACACCCAGATACTGTACATTACACCCAGACACTGTACATTACACTCAGATACACTGTACATTACACCCAGATACTGTACATTACACCCAGATACTGTACATTACACCCAGATTCACTGTAGATTACACTCAGATACTGTACATTACACCCAGATACTGTACATTACACCCATATACTGTACATTACACTCAGATACACTGTACATTACACCCAGATACTGTACATTACACTCAGAAACACTGTACATTACACCCAGATACTGTACATTACACCCAGATACTGTACATTACACTCAGATACCCTGTACATTACACCCAGATACACTGTACATTACACCCAGATACTGTACATTACACCCAGATACTGTACATTACACTCAGATACACTGTACATTACACTCAGATACTGTACATTACACCCAGGTACTGTACATTACACCCAGATACACTGTACATTACACCCAGATACTGTACATTACACCCAGATACTGTACATTACACCCAGATACACTGTACATTACACCCAGATACTGTACATTACACCCAGATACTGTACATTACACTCAGATACACTGTACATTACACCCAGATACTGTACATTACACACAGATACACTGTACATTACACTCAGATACTGTACATTACACACAGATACTGTACATTACACCCAGATACTGTACATTACACTCAGATACACTGTACATTACACCCAGATACTGTACATTACACCCAGATACTGTACATTACATTCAGATACACTGTACATTACACCCAGATACTGTACATTACACCCAGATACTGTACATTACACTCAGATACCCTGTACATTACACCCAGATACACTGTACATTACACCCAGATACTGTACATTACACCCAGATACTGTACATTACACCCAGATACACTGTACAATACACTCAGATACTGTACATTACACCCAGAAACTGTACATTACACCCAGAAACTGTACATTACACCCAGATACTGTACATTACACTCAGATACACTGTACATTACACCCAGATACTGTACATCACACCCAGATACTGTACATTACACCCAGATACACTGTACATTACACCCAGATACACTGTACATTACACCCAGATACTGTACATTACACCCAGATACACTGTACATTACACCCAGATACTGTACATTACACTCAGATACACTGTACATTACACCCAGATACTGTACATTACACCCAGATACTGTACATTACACCCAGATACACTGTACATTACACTCAGATACTGTACATTACACCCAGATACTGTACATTACACCCAGATACTGTACATTACACCCAGATACACTGTACATTACACCCAGATACTGTACATTACACCCAGATACTGTACATTACACCCAGATACACTGTACATTACACTCTGATACTGTACATTACACCCAGATACTGTACATTACACCCAGATACTGTACATTACACTCAGATACACTGTACATTACACCCAGATACTGTACATTACACTCAGATACACTGTACATTACACCCAGATACTGTACATTACACTCAGATACACTGTACATTACACCCAGATACTGTACATTACACCCCGATACACTGTACATTACACCCAGATACGGTACATTACACTCAGATACACTGGACATTACACTCAGATACTGTACATTACACCCAGATACTGTACATTACACCCAGATACACTGTACATTACACCCAGATACACTGTACATTACACCCAGATACACTGTACATTACACCCAGATACTGTACATTACACTCGGATACACTGTACATTACACCCAGATACTGCAAATTACACCCAGATACTGTACATTACACCCAGATACACTGTACATTACACTCAGATACTGTACATTACACCCAGATACTGTACATTACACTCAGATACACTGTACATTACACCCAGATACTGTACATTACACTCAGATACACTGTACATTACACCCAGATACTGTACATTACACTCAGATACACTGTGCATTACACCCAGATACTGTACATTACACCCAGATACACTGTACATTACACCCAGATACTGTACATTACACCCAGATACTGTACATTACACTCAGATACACTGTACATTACACTCAGATACTGTACATTACACCCAGATACTGTACATTACACCCAGATACTGTACATTACACTCAGATACACTGTAAATTACACCCAGATACTGTACATTACACCCAGACACTGTACATTACACTCAGATACACTGTACATTACACCCAGATACTGTACATTACACCCAGATACACTGTACATTACACTCAGATACTGTACATTACACCCAGATACTGTACATTACACCCAGAAACTGTACATTACACTCAGATAAACTGTACATTACACCCAGATACTGTACATTACACCCAGATACTGTACATTACACCCAGATACACTGTACATTACACCCAGATACTATACATTACACATAGATACTGTACATTACACTCAGATACACTGTACATTACACCCAGATACTGTACATTACACCCAGATACACTGTACATTACACTCAGATACTGTACATTACACACAGATACTGTACATTACACCCAGATACTGTACATTACACTCAGATACACTGTACATTACACCCAGATACTGTACATTACACCCAGATACTGTACATTACACCCAGATACTGTACATTACACCCAGATACACTGTACAATACACTCAGATACTGTACATTACACCCAGAAACTGTACATTACACCCAGAAACTGTACATTACACCCAGATACTGTACATTACACTCAGATACACTGTACATTACACCCAGATACTGTACATTACACCCAGATACTGTACATTACACCCAGATACACTGTACATTACACCCAGATACACTGTACATTACACCCAGATACTGTACATTACACCCAGATACACTGTACATTACACCCAGATACACTGTACATTACACCCAGATACTGTACATTACACTCAGATACACTGTACATTACACCCAGATACTGTACATTACACCCAGATACTGTACATTACACCCAGATACACTGTACATTACACTCAGATACTGTACATTACACCCAGATACTGTACATTACACCCATATACTGTACATTACACCCAGATACACTGTACATTACACCCAGATACTGTACATTACACCCAGATACACTGTATATTACACCCAGATACACTGTACATTACACCCAGATACTGTACATTACACCCAGATACACTGTACATTACATCCAGATACACTGTACATTACACCCAGATACACTGTACATTACACCCAGATACTGTACATTACACCCAGATACACTGTACATTACACCCAGATACACTGTACATTACACCCAGATACTGTACATTACACTCAGATACACTGTACATTACACCCAGATACTGTACATTACACACAGACACTGTACATTACACCCAGATACACTGTACATTACACTCAGATACTGTACATTACACCCAGATACTGTACATTACACTCAGATACACTGTACATTACACCCAGATACTGTACATTACACCCAGATACTGTACATTACACTCAGATACACACTGTACATTACACCCAGATACTGTACATTACACCCAGATACTGTACATTACACCCAGATACTGTACATTACACTCAGATACACTGTACATTACACCCAAATACTGTACATTACACCCAGATACTGTACATTACACTCAGAAACACTGTACATTACACCCAGATACACTGTACATTACACCCAGATACTGTACATTACACCCAGATACTGTACATTACACCCAGATACTGTACATTACACTCAGATACCCTGTACATTACACCCAGATACACTGTACATTACACCCAGATACACAGTACATTACACCCAGATACTGTACATTACACTCAGATACACTGTACATTACACCCAGATACTGTACATTACACCCAGATACACTGTACATTACACTCAGATACTGTACATTACACCCAGATACTGTACATTACACCCAGATACTGTACATTACACTCAGATACACTGTACATTACACCCAGATACTGTACATTACACTCAGATACACTGTACATTACACCCAGATACTGTACATTACACTCAGATACACTGTACATTACACCCAGATACTGTACATTACACCCAGATACACTGTACATTACACCCAGATACTGTACATTACACCCAGATACTGTACTTTACACTCAGATACACTGTACATTACACTCAGATACTGTACATTACACCCAGATACTGTACATTACACCCAGATACTGTACATTACACTCAGATACACTGTAAATTACACCCAGATACTGTACATTACACCCAGACACTGTACATTACACTCAGATACACTGTACATTACACCCAGATACTGTACATTACACCCAGATACACTGTACATTACACTCAGATACTGTACATTACACCCAGATACTGTACATTACACCCAGAAACTGTACATTACACTCAGATAAACTGTACATTACACCCAGATACTGTACATTACACACAGATACTGTACATTACACTCAGATACTGTACATTACACCCAGAAACTGTACATTACACCCAGATACTGTACATTACACTCAGATACTGTACATTACACTCAGATACACTGTACATTACACCCAGATACTGTACATTACACCAAGATACTGTACATTACACCCAGATACTGTACATTACACCCAGATACACTGTACATTACACCCAGATACACTGTAAATTACACCCAGATACACTGTACATTACACCCAGATACACTGTACATTACACCCAGATACTGTACATTACACTCAGATACACTGTACATTACACCCAGATACTGTACATTACACCCAGATACACTGTACATTACACTCAGATACTGTACATTACACCCAGATACTGTACATTACACCCAGATACTGTACATTACACCCAGATACACTGTACATTACACCCAGATACTGTACATTACACCCAGATACACTGTACATTACACCCAGATACTGTACATTACACCCAGATACTGTACATTACACCCAGATACACTGTACAGTACACCCAGATACACTGTACATTACACCCAGATACACTGTACATTACACCCAGATACACTGTACATTACACTCACATACACTGTACATTACACCCAGATACTGTACATTACACCCAGATACTGTACATTACACCCAGATACACTGTACATTACACTCAGATACTGTACATTACACCCAGATACTGTACATTACACTCAGATACTGTACATTACACTCATATACTGTACATTACACCCAGATACTGTACATTACACTCAGATACACTGTACATTACACCCAGATACTGTACATTACACCCAGGTACTGTACATTACACTCATACACTGTAGATTACACTCAGAAACACTGTACATTACACCCAGATACACTGTACATTACACCCAGATACTGTACATTACACCCAGATACTGTACATTACACCCAGATACTGTACATTACACTCAGATACCCTGTACATTACACCCAGATACACTGTACATTACACCCAGATACACTGTACATTACACCCAGATGCTGTACATTACACTCAGATACACTGTACATTACACCCAGATACTGTACATTACACCCAGATACTGTACATTACACCCAGATACACTGTACATTACACTCAGATACTGTACATTACACCCAGATACTGTACATTACACCCAGATACTGTACATTACACTCAGATACACTGTACATTACACCCAGATACTGTACATTACACTCAGATACACTGTACATTACACCCAGATACTGTACATTACACTCAGATACACTGTACATTACACCCAGATACCTTACATTACACCCAGATACACTGTACATTACACCCAGATACTGTACATTACACTCAGATACACTGGACATTACACTCAGATACTGTACATTACACCCAGATACTGTACATTACACCCAGATACTGTACATTACACTCAGATACACTGTAAATTACACCCAGATACTGTACATTACACCCAGACACTGTACATTACACTCAGATACACTGTACATTACACCCAGATACTGTACATTACACCCAGATACACTGTACATTACACTCAGATACTGTACATTACACCCAGATACTGTACATTACACTCAGATACACTGTACATTACACCCAGATACTGTACATTACACTCAGATACACTGTACATTACACCCAGATACTGTACATTACACCCAGATACACTGTACATTACACCCAGATACTGTACATTACACCCAGATACTGTACTTTACACTCAGATACACTGTACATTACACTCAGATACTGTACATTACACCCAGATACTGTACATTACACCCAGATACTGTACATTACACTCAGATACACTGTAAATTACACCCAGATACTGTACATTACACCCAGACACTGTACATTACACTCAGATACACTGTACATTACACCCAGATACTGTACATTACACCCAGATACACTGTACATTACACTCAGATACTGTACATTACACCCAGATACTGTACATTACACCCAGAAACTGTACATTACACTCAGATAAACTGTACATTACACCCAGATACTGTACATTACACACAGATACTGTACATTACACTCAGATACTGTACATTACACCCAGAAACTGTACATTACACCCAGATACTGTACATTACACTCAGATACTGTACATTACACTCAGATACACTGTACATTACACCCAGATACTGTACATTACACCAAGATACTGTACATTACACCCAGATACTGTACATTACACCCAGATACACTGTACATTACACCCAGATACACTGTAAATTACACCCAGATACACTGTACATTACACCCAGATACACTGTACATTACACCCAGATACTGTACATTACACTCAGATACACTGTACATTACACCCAGATACTGTACATTACACCCAGATACACTGTACATTACACTCAGATACTGTACATTACACCCAGATACTGTACATTACACCCAGATACTGTACATTACACCCAGATACACTGTACATTACACCCAGATACTGTACATTACACCCAGATACACTGTACATTACACCCAGATACTGTACATTACACCCAGATACACTGTACAGTACACCCAGATACACTGTACATTACACCCAGATACACTGTACATTACACCCAGATACACTGTACATTACACTCACATACACTGTACATTACACCCAGATACTGTACATTACACCCAGATACTGTACATTACACCCAGATACACTGTACATTACACTCAGATACTGTACATTACACCCAGATACTGTACATTACACTCAGATACTGTACATTACACTCATATACTGTACATTACACCCAGATACTGTACATTACACTCAGATACACTGTACATTACACCCAGATACTGTACATTACACCCAGGTACTGTACATTACACTCATACACTGTAGATTACACTCAGAAACACTGTACATTACACCCAGATACACTGTACATTACACCCAGATACTGTACATTACACCCAGATACTGTACATTACACCCAGATACTGTACATTACACTCAGATACCCTGTACATTACACCCAGATACACTGTACATTACACCCAGATACACTGTACATTACACCCAGATGCTGTACATTACACTCAGATACACTGTACATTACACCCAGATACTGTACATTACACCCAGATACTGTACATTACACCCAGATACACTGTACATTACACTCAGATACTGTACATTACACCCAGATACTGTACATTACACCCAGATACTGTACATTACACTCAGATACACTGTACATTACACCCAGATACTGTACATTACACTCAGATACACTGTACATTACACCCAGATACTGTACATTACACTCAGATACACTGTACATTACACCCAGATACCTTACATTACACCCAGATACACTGTACATTACACCCAGATACTGTACATTACACTCAGATACACTGGACATTACACTCAGATACTGTACATTACACCCAGATACTGTACATTACACCCAGATACTGTACATTACACTCAGATACACTGTAAATTACACCCAGATACTGTACATTACACCCAGACACTGTACATTACACTCAGATACACTGTACATTACACCCAGATACTGTACATTACACCCAGATACACTGTACATTACACTCAGATACTGTACATTACACCCAGATACTGTACATTACACCCAGAAACTGTACATTACACTCAGATACACTGTACATTACACCCAGATACTGTACATTACACTCAGATACACTGTACATTACACCCAGATACTGTACATTACACTCAGTTACATTGTACATTACACCAAGATACTGGACATTACACCCAGATACACTGTACATTACACCCAGATACTGTACATTACACCCAGATACTGTACATTACACTCAGATACACTGTACATTACACTCAGATACTGTAGATTACACCCAGATACTGTACATTACACCCAGATACTGTACATTACACTCAGATACACTGTAAATTACACCCAGATACTGTACATTACACCCAGACACTGTACATTACACTCAGATACACTGTACATTACACCCAGACACTGTACATTACACCCAGATACTGTACATTACACCCAGATACACTGTAGATTACACTCAGATACTGTACATTACACCCAGATACTGTACATTACACCCATATACTGTACATTACACTCAGATACACTGTACATTACACTCTGATACTGTACATTACACCCAGATACTGTACATTACACCCAGATACTGTACATTACACTCAGATACACTGTACATTACACCCAGATACTGTACATTACACTCAGATACACTGTACATTACACCCAGATACTGTACATTACACTCAGATACACTGTACATTACACCCAGATACTGTACATTACACCCCGATACACTGTACATTACACCCAGATACGGTACATTACACTCAGATACACTGGACATTACACTCAGATACTGTACATTACACCCAGATACTGTACATTACACCCAGATACTGTACATTACACTCAGATACACTGTAAATTACACCCAGATACTGTACATTACACCCAGACACTGTACATTACACTCAGATACACTGTACATTACACCCAGATACTGTACATTACACCCAGATACACTGTACATTACACTCAGATACTGTACATTGCACCCAGATACTGTACATTACACCCAGAAACTGTACATTACACTCAGATACACTGTACATTACACCCAGATACTGTACATTACACTCAGATACACTGTACATTACACCCAGATACTGTACATTACACTCAGATACATTGTACATTACACCAAGATACTGGACATTACACCCAGATACACTGTACATTACACCCAGATACTGTACATTACACCCAGATACTGTACATTACACTCAGATACACTGTACATTACACTCAGATACTGTAGATTACACCCAGATACTGTACATTACACCCAGATACTGTACATTACACTCAGATACACTGTAAATTACACCCAGATACTGTACATTACACCCAGACACTGTACATTACACTCAGATACACTGTACATTACACCCAGATACTGTACATTACACCCAGATACTGTACATTACACCCAGATTCACTGTAGATTACACTCAGATACTGTACATTACACCCAGATACTGTACATTACACCCATATACTGTACATTACACTCAGATACACTGTACATTACACCCAGATACTGTACATTACACCCAGATACTGTACATTACACTCAGAAACACTGTACATTACACCCAGATACTGTACATTACACCCAGATACTGTACATTACACTCAGATACCCTGTACATTACACCCAGATACACTGTACATTACACCCAGATACTGTACATTACACCCAGATACTGTACATTACACTCAGATACACTGTACATTACACTCAGATACTGTACATTACACCCAGGTACTGTACATTACACCCAGATACACTGTACATTACACCCAGATACTGTACATTACACCCAGATACTGTACATTACACCCAGATACACTGTACATTACACCCAGATACTGTACATTACACCCAGATACTGTACATTACACTCAGATACACTGTACATTACACCCAGATACTGTACATTACACACAGATACACTGTACATTACACTCAGATACTGTACATTACACACAGATACTGTACATTACACCCAGATACTGTACATTACACTCAGATACACTGTACATTACACCCAGATACTGTACATTACACCCAGATACTGTACATTACATTCAGATACACTGTACATTACACCCAGATACTGTACATTACACCCAGATACTGTACATTACACTCAGATACCCTGTACATTACACCCAGATACACTGTACATTACACCCAGATACTGTACATTACACCCAGATACTGTACATTACATCCAGATACACTGTACAATACACACAGATACTGTACATTACACCCAGAAACTGTACATTACACCCAGAAACTGTACATTACACCCAGATACTGTACATTACACTCAGATACACTGTACATTACACCCAGATACTGTACATCACACCCAGATACTGTACATTACACCCAGATACACTGTACATTACACCCAGATACTGTACATTACACCCAGATACACTGTACATTACACCCAGATACTGTACATTACACTCAGATACACTGTACATTACACCCAGATACTGTACATTACACCCAGATACACTGTACATTACACTCAGATACTGTACATTACACCCAGATACTGTACATTACACCCAGATACTGTACATTACACCCAGATACACTGTACATTACACCCAGATACTGTACATTACACCCAGATACACTGTACATTACACCCAGATACACTGTACATTACACCCAGATACTGTACATTACACCCAGATACACTGTACATTACACCCAGATACACTGTACATTACACCCAGATACACTGTACATTACACCCAGATACTGTACATTACACCCAGATACACTGTACATTACACCCAGATACACTGTACATTACACCCAGATACACTGTACATTACACCCAGATACTGTACATTACACTCA
Source organism: Neoarius graeffei (assembly GCF_027579695.1). Lineage (NCBI taxonomy): Eukaryota > Metazoa > Chordata > Actinopteri > Siluriformes > Ariidae > Neoarius > Neoarius graeffei. Next base: position 988,217 of record NC_083583.1, on the reverse strand, counting down.
GATACACTGTACATTACACCCAGATACTGTACATTACACACAGATACTGTACATTACACCCAGATACACTGTACATTACACTCAGATACTGTACATTACACCCAGATACTGTACATTACACTCAGATACACTGTACATTACACCCAGATACTGTACATTACACCCAGATACTGTACATTACACTCAGATACACTGTACATTACACCCAAATACTGTACATTACACCCAGATACTGTACATTACACTCAGAAACAATGTACATTACACCCAGATACACTGTACATTACACCCAGATACTGTACATTACACCCAGATACTGTACATTACACCCAGATACCCTGTACATTACACCCAGATACACTGTACATTACACCCAGATACACTGTACATTACACCCAGATACACTGTACATTACACCCAGATACTGTACATTACACTCAGATACACTGTACATTACACCCAGATACTGCAAATTACACCCAGATACTGTACATTACACCCAGATACACTGTACATTACACTCAGATACTGTACATTACACCCAGATACTGTACATTACACTCAGATACACTGTACATTACACCCAGATACTGTACATTACACTCAGATACACTGTACATTACACCCAGATACTGTACATTACACTCAGATACACTGTGCATTACACCCAGATACTGTACATTACACCCAGATACACTGTACATTACACCCAGATACTGTACATTACACCCAGATACTGTACATTACACTCAGATACACTGTACATTACACTCAGATACTGTACATTACACCCAGATACTGTACATTACACCCAGATACTGTACATTACACTCAGATACACTGTAAATTACACCCAGATACTGTACATTACACCCAGACACTGTACATTACACTCAGATACACTGTACATTACACCCAGATACTGTACATTACACCCAGATACACTGTACATTACACTCAGATACTGTACATTACACCCAGATACTGTATATTACACCCAGAAACTGTACATTACACTCAGATAAACTGTACATTACACCCAGATACTGTACATTACACCCAGATACTGTACATTACACCCAGATACACTGTACATTACACCCAGATACTATACATTACACATAGATACTGTACATTACACTCAGATACACTGTACATTACACCCAGATACTGTACATTACACCCAGATACACTGTACATTACACTCAGATACTGTACATTACACACAGATACTGTACATTACACCCAGATACTGTACATTACACTCAGATACACTGTACATTACACCCAGATACTGTACATTACACCCAGATACTGTACATTACATTCAGATACACTGTACATTACACCCAGATACTGTACATTACACCCAGATACTGTACATTACACTCAGATACCCTGTACATTACACCCAGAAACACTGTACATTACACCCAGATACTGTACATTACACCCAGATACTGTACATTACACCCAGATACACTGTACAATACACTCAGATACTGTACATTACACCCAGAAACTGTACATTACACCCAGAAACTGTACATTACACCCAGATACTGTACATTACACTCAGATACACTGTACATTACACCCAGATACTGTACATTACACCCAGATACTGTACATTACACCCAGATACACTGTACATTACACCCAGATACACTGTACATTACACCCAGATACTGTACATTACACCCAGATACACTGTACATTACACCCAGATACACTGTACATTACACCCAGATACTGTACATTACACTCAGATACACTGTACATTACACCCAGATACTGTACATTACACCAAGATACTGTACATTACACCCAGATACACTGTACATTACACTCAGATACTGTACATTACACCCAGATACTGTACATTACACCCATATACTGTACATTACACACAGATACACTGTACATTACACCCAGATACTGTACATTACACCCAGATACACTGTATATTACACCCAGATACACTGTACATTACACCCAGATACTGTACATTACACCCAGATACACTGTACATTACATCCAGATACACTGTACATTACACCCAGATACACTGTACAATACACCCAGATACTGTACATTACACCCAGATACACTGTACATTACACCCAGATACACTGTACATTACACCCAGATACACTGTACATTACACCCAGATACTGTACATTACACTCAGATACACTGTACATTACACCCAGATACTGTACATTACACACAGATACTGTACATTACACCCAGATACACTGTACATTACACTCAGATACTGTACATTACACCCAGATACTGTACATTACACTCAGATACACTGTACATTACACCCAGATACTGTACATTACACCCAGATACTGTACATTACACTCAGATACACTGTACATTACACCCAGATACACTGTACATTACACCCAGATACTGTACATTACACCCAGATACTGTACATTACACTCAGATACACTGTACATTACACCCAAATACTGTACATTACACCCAGATACTGTACATTACACTCAGAAACACTGTACATTACACCCAGATACACTGTACATTACACCCAGATATTGTACATTACACCCAGATACTGTACATTACACCCAGATACTGTACATTACACTCAGATACCCTGTACATTACACCCAGATACACTGTACATTACACCCAGATACACAGTACATTACACCCAGATACTGTACATTACACTCAGATACACTGTACATTACACCCAGATACTGTACATTACACCCAGATACACTGTACATTACACTCAGATACTGTACATTACACCCAGATACTGTACATTACACCCAGATACTGTACATTACACTCAGATACACTGTACATTACACCCAGATACTGTACATTACACTCAGATACACTGTACATTACACCCAGATACTGTACATTACACTCAGATACACTGTACATTACACCCAGATACTGTACATTACACCCAGATACACTGTACATTACACCCAGATACTGTACATTACACCCAGATACTGTACTTTACACTCAGATACACTGTACATTACACTCAGATACTGTACATTACACCCAGATACTGTACATTACACCCAGATACTGTACATTACACTCAGATACACTGAAAATTACACCCAGATACTGTACATTACACCCAGACACTGTACATTACACTCAGATACACTGTACATTACACCCAGATACTGTACATTACACCCAGATACACTGTACATTACACTCAGATACTGTACATTACACCCAGATACTGTACATTACACCCAGAAACTGTACATTACACTCAGATAAACTGTACATTACACCCAGATACTGTACATTACACCCAGATACTGTACATTACACTCAGATACTGTACATTACACTCAGATACTGTACATTACACCCAGAAACTGTACATTACACCCAGATACTGTACATTACACTCAGATACTGTACATTACACTCAGATACACTGTACATTACACCCAGATACTGTACATTACACCAAGATACTGTACATTACACCCAGATACTGTACATTACACCCAGATACACTGTACATTACACCCAGATACACTGTAAATTACACCCAGATACACTGTACATTACACCCAGATACACTGTACATTACACCCAGATACTGTACATTACACTCAGATACACTGTACATTACACCCAGATACTGTACATTACACCCAGATACACTGTACATTACACTCAGATACTGTACATTACACCCAGATACTGTACATTACACCCAGATACTGTACATTACACCCAGATACACTGTACATTACACCCAGATACTGTACATTACACCCAGATACACTGTACATTATACCCAGATACTGTACATTACACCTAGATACACTGTACAGTACACCCAGATACACTGTACATTACACCCAGATACACTGTACATTACACCCAGATACACTGTACATTACACTCACATACACTGTACATTACACCCAGATACTGTACATTACACCCAGATACTGTACATTACACCCAGATACACTGTACATTACACTCAGATACTGTACATTACACCCAGGTACTGTACATTACACTCAGATACTGTACATTACACTCAGATACTGTACATTACACCCAGATACTGTACATTACACTCAGATACACTGTACATTACACCCAGATTCTGTACATTACACCCAGGTACTGTACATTACACTCAGATACACTGTAGATTACACTCAGAAACACTGTACATTACACCCAGATACACTGTACATTACACCCAGATACTGTACATTACACCCAGATACTGTACATTACACCCAGATACTGTACATTACACTCAGATACCCTGTACATTACACCCAGATACACTGTACATTACACCCAGATACACTGTACATTACACCCAGATGCTGTACATTACACTCAGATACACTGTACATTACACCCAGATACTGTACATTACACCCAGATACTGTACATTACACCCAGATACACTGTACATTACACTCAGATACTGTACATTACACCCAGATACTGTACATTACACCCAGATACTGTACATTACACTCAGATACACTGTACATTACACCCAGATACTGTACATTACACTCAGATACACTGTACATTACACCCAGATACTGTACATTACACTCAGATACACTGTACATTACACCCAGATACTGTACATTACACCCAGATACACTGTACATTACACCCAGATACTGTACATTACACTCAGATACACTGGACATTACACTCAGATACTGTACATTACACCCAGATACTGTACATTACACCCAGATACTGTACATTACACTCAGATACACTGTAAATTACACCCAGATACTGTACATTACACCCAGTCACTGTACATTACACTCAGATACACTGTACATTACACCCAGATACTGTACATTACACCCAGATACACTGTACATTACACTCAGATACTGTACATTACACCCAGATACTGTACATTACACCCAGAAACTGTACATTACACTCAGATACACTGTACATTACACCCAGATACTGTACATTACACTCAGATACACTGTACATTACACCCAGATACTGTACATTACACTCAGATACATTGTACATTACACCCAGATACTGTACATTACACCCAGATACACTGTACATTACACCCAGATACTGTACATTACACCCAGATACTGTACATTACACTCAGATACACTGTACATTACACTCAGATACTGTAGATTACACCCAGATACTGTACATTACACCCAGATACTGTACATTACACTCAGATACACTGTAAATTACACCCAGATACTGTACATTACACCCAGACACTGTACATTACACTCAGATACACTGTACATTACACCCAGACACTGTACATTACACCCAGATACTGTACATTACACCCAGATACACTGTAGATTACACTCAGATACTGTACATTACACCCAGATACTGTACATTACACCCATATACTGTACATTACACTCAGATACACTGTACATTACACCCAGATACTGTACATTACACCCAGATACTGTACATTACACTCAGAAACACTGTACATTACACCCAGATACTGTACATTACACCCAGATACTGTACATTACACTCAGATACCCTGTACATTACACCCAGATACACTGTACATTACACCCAGATACTGTACATTACACCCAGATAATGTACATTACACTCAGATACACTGTACATTACACTCAGATACTGTACATTACACCCAGATACTGTACATTACACCCAGATACACTGTACATTACACCCAGATACTGTACATTACACCCAGATACTGTACATTACACTCAGATACACTGTACATTACACCCAGATACTGTACATTACACTCAGATACACTGTACATTACACCCAGATACTGTACATTACACCCAGATACACTGTACATTACACCCAGATACTGTACATTACACCCAGATACTGTACATTACACTCAGATACACTGTACATTACACTCAGATACTGTACATTACACCCAGATACTGTACATTACACCCAGATACTGTACATTACACTCAGATACACTGTAAATTACACCCAGATACTGTACATTACACCCAGACACTGTACATTACAATCAGATACACTGTACATTACACCCAGATACTGTACATTACACCCAGATACACTGTACATTACACTCAGATACTGTACATTACACCCAGATACTGTACATTACACCCAGAAACTGTACATTACACTCAGATAAACTGTACATTACACCCAGATACTGTACATTACACTCAGATACTGTACATTACACTCAGATACTGTACATTACACCCAGAAACTGTACATTACACCCAGATACTGTACATTACACTCAGATACTGTACATTACACTCAGATACACTGTACATTACACCCAGATACTGTACATTACACACAGATACTGTACATTACACCCAGATACTGTACATTACACCCAGATACACTGTACATTACACCCAGATACACTGTAAATTACACCCAGATACACTGTACATTACACCCAGATACACTGTACATTACACCCAGATACTGTACATTACACTCAGATACACTGTACATTACACCCAGATACTGTACATTACACCCAGATACACTGTACATTACACTCAGATACTGTACATTACACCCAGATACTGTACATTACACCCAAATACTGTACATTACACCCAGATACACTGTACATTACACCCAGATACTGTACATTACACCCAGATACACTGTACATTACACCCAGATACACTGTACAGTACACCCAGATACACTGTACATTACACCCAGATACACTGTACATTACACCCAGATACACTGTACATTACACTCAGATACACTGTACATTACACCCAGATACTGTACATTACACCCAGATACTGTACATTACACCCAGATACACTGTACATTACACTCAGATACTGCACATTACACCCAGATACTGTACATTACACTCAGATACTGTACATTACACTCAGATACTGTACATTACACCCAGATACTGTACATTACACTCAGATACACTGTACATTACACCCAGATACTGTACATTACACCCAGGTACTGTACATTACACTCAGATACACTGTAGATTACACTCAGAAACACTGTACATTACACCCAGATACACTGTACATTACACCCAGATACTGTACATTACACCCAGATACTGTACATTACACCCAGATACTGTACATTACACTCAGATACCCTGTACATTACACCCAGATACACTGTACATTACACCCAGATACACTGTACATTACACCCAGATGCTGTACATTACACTCAGATACACTGTACATCACACCCAGATACTGTACATTACACCCAGATACTGTACATTACACCCAGATACACTGTACATTACACTCAGATACTGTACATTACACCCAGATACTGTACATTACACCCAGATACTGTACATTACACTCAGATACACTGTACATTACACCCAGATACTGTACATTACACTCAGATACACTGTACATTACACCCAGATACTGTACATTACACTCAGATACACTGTACATTACACCCAGATACTGTACATTACACCCAGATACACTGTACATTACACCCAGATACTGTACATTACACTCAGATACACTGGACATTACACTCAGATACTGTACATTACACCCAGATACTGTACATTACACCCAGATACTGTACATTACACTCAGATACACTGTAAATTACACCCAGATACTGTACATTACACCCAGACACTGTACATTACACTCAGATACACTGTACATTACACCCAGATACTGTACATTACACCCAGATACACTGTACATTACACTCAGATACTGTACATTACACCCAGATACTGTACATTACACCCAGAAACTGTACATTACACTCAGATACACTGTACATTACACCCAGATACTGTACATTACACTCAGATACACTGTACATTACACCCAGATACTGTACATTACACTCAGATACATTGTACATTACACCCAGATACTGTACATTACACCCAGATACACTGTACATTACACCCAGATACTGTACATTACACCCAGATACTGTACATTACACTCAGATACTGTACATTACACCCAGATACTGTACATTACACTCAGATACACTGTACATTACACCCAGATACTGTACATTACACCCAGATACTGTACATTACACTCAGATACACTGTACATTACACCCAAATACTGTACATTACAACCAGATACTGTACATTACACTCAGAAACACTGTACATTACACCCAGATACACTGTACATTACACCCAGATACTGTACATTACACCCAGATACTGTACATTACACCCAGATACTGTACATTACACCCAGATACACTGTACATTACACTCAGATACTGTACATTACACACAGATACTGTACATTACACCCAGATACTGTACATTACACTCAGATACACTGTACATTACACCCAGATACTGTACATTACACCCAGATACTGTACATTACATTCAGATACACTGTACATTACACCCAGATACTGTACATTACACCCAGATACTGTACATTACACTCAGATACCCTGTACATTACACCCAGAAACACTGTACATTACACCCAGATACTGTACATTACACCCAGATACTGTACATTACACCCAGATACACTGTACAATACACTCAGATACTGTACATTACACCCAGAAACTGTACATTACACCCAGAAACTGTACATTACACCCAGATACTGTACATTACACTCAGATACACTGTACATTACACCCAGATACTGTACATTACACCCAGATACTGTACATTACACCCAGATACACTGTACATTACACCCAGATACACTGTACATTACACCCAGATACTGTACATTACACCCAGATACACTGTACATTACACCCAGATACACTGTACATTACACCCAGATACTGTACATTACACTCAGATACACTGTACATTACACCCAGATACTGTACATTACACCCAGATACTGTACATTACACCCAGATACACTGTACATTACACTCAGATACTGTACATTACACCCAGATACTGTACATTACACCCATATACTGTACATTACACCCAGATACACTGTACATTACACCCAGATACTGTACATTACACCCAGATACACTGTATATTACACCCAGATACACTGTACATTACACCCAGATACTGTACATTACACCCAGATACACTGTACATTACATCCAGATACACTGTACATTACACCCAGATACACTGTACAATACACCCAGATACTGTACATTACACCCAGATACACTGTACATTACACCCAGATACACTGTACATTACACCCAGATACACTGTACATTACACCCAGATACTGTACATTACACTCAGATACACTGTACATTACACCCAGATACTGTACATTACACACAGATACTGTACATTACACCCAGATACACTGTACATTACACTCAGATACTGTACATTACACCCAGATACTGTACATTACACTCAGATACACTGTACATTACACCCAGATACTGTACATTACACCCAGATACTGTACATTACACTCAGATACACTGTACATTACACCCAGATACACTGTACATTACACCCAGATACTGTACATTACACCCAGATACTGTACATTACACTCAGATACACTGTACATTACACCCAAATACTGTACATTACACCCAGATACTGTACATTACACTCAGAAACACTGTACATTACACCCAGATACACTGTACATTACACCCAGATACTGTACATTACACCCAGATACTGTACATTACACCCAGATACTGTACATTACACTCAGATACCCTGTACATTACACCCAGATACACTGTACATTACACCCAGATACACAGTACATTACACCCAGATACTGTACATTACACTCAGATACACTGTACATTACACCCAGATACTGTACATTACACCCAGATACACTGTAAATTACACTCAGATACTGTACATTACACCCAGATACTGTACATTACACCCAGATACTGTACATTACACTCAGATACACTGTACATTACACCCAGATACTGTACATTACACTCAGATACACTGTACATTACACCCAGATACTGTACATTACACTCAGATACACTGTACATTACACCCAGATACTGTACATTACACCCAGATACACTGTACATTACACCCAGATACTGTACATTACACCCAGATACTGTACTTTACACTCAGATACACTGTACATTACACTCAGATACTGTACATTACACCCAGATACTGTACATTACACCCAGATACTGTACATTACACTCAGATACACTGAAAATTACACCCAGATACTGTACATTACACCCAGACACTGTACATTACACTCAGATACACTGTACATTACACCCAGATACTGTACATTACACCCAGATACACTGTACATTACACTCAGATACTGTACATTACACCCAGATACTGTACATTACACCCAGAAACTGTACATTACACTCAGATAAACTGTACATTACACCCAGATACTGTACATTACACCCAGATACTGTACATTACACTCAGATACTGTACATTACACTCAGATACTGTACATTACACCCAGAAACTGTACATTACACTCAGATAAACTGTACATTACACCCAGATACTGTACATTACACCCAGATACTGTACATTACACTCAGATACTGTACATTACACTCAGATACTGTACATTACACCCAGAAACTGTACATTACACCCAGATACTGTACATTACACTCAGATACTGTACATTACACTCAGATACACTGTACATTACACCCAGATACTGTACATTACACCAAGATACTGTACATTACACCCAGATACTGTACATTACACCCAGATACACTGTACATTACACCCAGATACACTGTAAATTACACCCAGATACACTGTACATTACACCCAGATACACTGTACATTACACCCAGATACTGTACATTACACTCAGATACACTGTACATTACACCCAGATACTGTACATTACACCCAGATACACTGTACATTACACTCAGATACTGTACATTACACCCAGATACTGTACATTACACCCAGATACTGTACATTACACCCAGATACACTGTACATTACACCCAGATACTGTACATTACACCCAGATACACTGTACATTATACCCAGATACTGTACATTACACCTAGATACACTGTACAGTACACCCAGATACACTGTACATTACACCCAGATACACTGTACATTACACCCAGATACACTGTACATTACACTCACATACACTGTACATTACACCCAGATACTGTACATTACACCCAGATACTGTACATTACACCCAGATACACTGTACATTACACTCAGATACTGTACATTACACCCAGATACTGTACATTACACTCAGATACTGTACATTACACTCAGATACTGTACATTACACCCAGATACTGTACATTACACTCAGATACACTGTACATTACACCCAGATACTGTACATTACACCCAGGTACTGTACATTACACTCAGATACACTGTAGATTACACTCAGAAACACTGTACATTACACCCAGATACACTGTACATTACACCCAGATACTGTACATTACACCCAGATACTGTACATTACACCCAGATACTGTACATTACACTCAGATACCCTGTACATTACACCCAGATACACTGTACATTACACCCAGATACACTGTACATTACACCCAGATGCTGTACATTACACTCAGATACACTGTACATTACACCCAGATACTGTACATTACACCCAGATACTGTACATTACACCCAGATACACTGTACATTACACTCAGATACTGTACATTACACCCAGATACTGTACATTACACCCAGATACTGTACATTACACTCAGATACACTGTACATTACACCCAGATACTGTACATTACACTCAGATACACTGTACATTACACCCAGATACTGTACATTACACTCAGATACACTGTACATTACACCCAGATACTGTACATTACACCCAGATACACTGTACATTACACCCAGATACTGTACATTACACTCAGATACACTGGACATTACACTCAGATACTGTACATTACACCCAGATACTGTACATTACACCCAGATACTGTACATTACACTCAGATACACTGTAAATTACACCCAGATACTGTACATTACACCCAGTCACTGTACATTACACTCAGATACACTGTACATTACACCCAGATACTGTACATTACACCCAGATACACTGTACATTACACTCAGATACTGTACATTACACCCAGATACTGTACATTACACCCAGAAACTGTACATTACACTCAGATACACTGTACATTACACCCAGATACTGTACATTACACTCAGATACACTGTACATTACACCCAGATACTGTACATTACACTCAGATACATTGTACATTACACCCAGATACTGTACATTACACCCAGATACACTGTACATTACACCCAGATACTGTACATTACACCCAGATACTGTACATTACACTCAGATACCCTGTACATTACACCCAGATACACTGTACATTACACCCAGATACACAGTACATTACACCCAGATACTGTACATTACACTCAGATACACTGTACATTACACCCAGATACTGTACATTACACCCAGATACACTGTAAATTACACTCAGATACTGTACATTACACCCAGATACTGTACATTACACCCAGATACTGTACATTACACTCAGATACACTGTACATTACACCCAGATACTGTACATTACACTCAGATACACTGTACATTACACCCAGATACTGTACATTACACTCAGATACACTGTACATTACACCCAGATACTGTACATTACACCCAGATACACTGTACATTACACCCAGATACTGTACATTACACCCAGATACTGTACTTTACACTCAGATACACTGTACATTACACTCAGATACTGTACATTACACCCAGATACTGTACATTACACCCAGATACTGTACATTACACTCAGATACACTGAAAATTACACCCAGATACTGTACATTACACCCAGACACTGTACATTACACTCAGATACACTGTACATTACACCCAGATACTGTACATTACACCCAGATACACTGTACATTACACTCAGATACTGTACATTACACCCAGATACTGTACATTACACCCAGATACTGTACATTACACTCAGATACTGTACATTACACTCAGATACTGTACATTACACCCAGAAACTGTACATTACACCCAGATACTGTACATTACACTCAGATACTGTACATTACACTCAGATACACTGTACATTACACCCAGATACTGTACATTACACCAAGATACTGTACATTACACCCAGATACTGTACATTACACCCAGATACACTGTACATTACACCCAGATACACTGTAAATTACACCCAGATACACTGTACATTACACCCAGATACACTGTACATTACACCCAGATACTGTACATTACACTCAGATACACTGTACATTACACCCAGATACTGTACATTACACCCAGATACACTGTACATTACACTCAGATACTGTACATTACACCCAGATACTGTACATTACACCCAGATACTGTACATTACACCCAGATACACTGTACATTACACCCAGATACTGTACATTACACCCAGATACACTGTACATTATACCCAGATACTGTACATTACACCTAGATACACTGTACAGTACACCCAGATACACTGTACATTACACCCAGATACACTGTACATTACACCCAGATACACTGTACACAACACAATCACATACACTGTACATTACACCCAGATACTGTACATTACACCCAGATACTGTACATTACACCCAGATACACTGTACATTACACTCAGATACTGTACATTACACCCAGATACTGTACATTACACTCAGATACTGTACATTACACTCAGATACTGTACATTACACCCAGATACTGTACATTACACTCAGATACACTGTACATTACACCCAAATACTGTACATTACACCCAGATACTGTACATTACACTCAGAAACACTGTACATTACACCCAGATACACTGTACATTACACCCAGATACTGTACATTACACCCAGATACTGTACATTACACCCAGATACTGTACATTACACTCAGATACCCTGTACATTACACCCAGATACACTGTACATTACACCCAGATACACAGTACATTACACCCAGATACTGTACATTACACTCAGATACACTGTACATTACACCCAGATACTGTACATTACACCCAGATACACTGTAAATTACACTCAGATACTGTACATTACACCCAGATACTGTACATTACACCCAGATACTGTACATTACACTCAGATACACTGTACATTACACCCAGATACTGTACATTACACTCAGATACACTGTACATTACACCCAGATACTGTACATTACACTCAGATACACTGTACATTACACCCAGATACTGTACATTACACCCAGATACACTGTACATTACACCCAGATACTGTACATTACACCCAGATACTGTACATTACACCCAGATACTGTACTTTACACTCAGATACACTGTACATTACACTCAGATACTGTACATTACACCCAGATACTGTACATTACACCCAGATACTGTACATTACACTCAGATACACTGAAAATTACACCCAGATACTGTACATTACACCCAGACACTGTACATTACACTCAGATACACTGTACATTACACCCAGATACTGTACATTACACCCAGATACACTGTACATTACACTCAGATACTGTACATTACACCCAGATACTGTACATTACACCCAGAAACTGTACATTACACTCAGATAAACTGTACATTACACCCAGATACTGTACATTACACCCAGATACTGTACATTACACTCAGATACTGTACATTACACTCAGATACTGTACATTACACCCAGAAACTGTACATTACACTCAGATAAACTGTACATTACACCCAGATACTGTACATTACACCCAGATACTGTACATTACACTCAGATACTGTACATTACACTCAGATACTGTACATTACACCCAGAAACTGTACATTACACCCAGATACTGTACATTACACTCAGATACTGTACATTACACTCAGATACACTGTACATTACACCCAGATACTGTACATTACACCAAGATACTGTACATTACACCCAGATACTGTACATTACACCCAGATACACTGTACATTACACCCAGATACACTGTAAATTACACCCAGATACACTGTACATTACACCCAGATACACTGTACATTACACCCAGATACTGTACATTACACTCAGATACACTGTACATTACACCCAGATACTGTACATTACACCCAGATACACTGTACATTACACTCAGATACTGTACATTACACCCAGATACTGTACATTACACCCAGATACTGTACATTACACCCAGATACACTGTACATTACACCCAGATACTGTACATTACACCCAGATACACTGTACATTATACCCAGATACTGTACATTACACCTAGATACACTGTACAGTACACCCAGATACACTGTACATTACACCCAGATACACTGTACATTACACCCAGATACACTGTACATTACACTCACATACACTGTACATTACACCCAGATACTGTACATTACACCCAGATACTGTACATTACACCCAGATACACTGTACATTACACTCAGATACTGTACATTACACCCAGATACTGTACATTACACTCAGATACTGTACATTACACTCAGATACTGTACATTACACCCAGATACTGTACATTACACTCAGATACACTGTACATTACACCCAGATACTGTACATTACACCCAGGTACTGTACATTACACTCAGATACACTGTAGATTACACTCAGAAACACTGTACATTACACCCAGATACACTGTACATTACACCCAGATACTGTACATTACACCCAGATACTGTACATTACACCCAGATACTGTACATTACACTCAGATACCCTGTACATTACACCCAGATACACTGTACATTACACCCAGATACACTGTACATTACACCCAGATGCTGTACATTACACTCAGATACACTGTACATTACACCCAGATACTGTACATTACACCCAGATACACTGTACATTACACTCAGATACTGTACATTACACCCAGATACTGTACATTACACCCAGATACTGTACATTACACTCAGATACACTGTACATTACACCCAGATACTGTACATTACACTCAGATACACTGTACATTACACCCAGATACTGTACATTACACTCAGATACACTGTACATTACACCCAGATACTGTACATTACACCCAGATACACTGTACATTACACCCAGATACTGTACATTACACTCAGATACACTGGACATTACACTCAGATACTGTACATTACACCCAGATACTGTACATTACACCCAGATACTGTACATTACACTCAGATACACTGTAAATTACACCCAGATACTGTACATTACACCCAGTCACTGTACATTACACTCAGATACACTGTACATTACACCCAGATACTGTACATTACACCCAGATACACTGTACATTACACTCAGATACTGTACATTACACCCAGATACTGTACATTACACCCAGAAACTGTACATTACACTCAGATACACTGTACATTACACCCAGATACTGTACATTACACTCAGATACACTGTACATTACACCCAGATACTGTACATTACACTCAGATACATTGTACATTACACCCAGATACTGTACATTACACCCAGATACACTGTACATTACACCCAGATACTGTACATTACACCCAGATACTGTACATTACACTCAGATACCCTGTACATTACACCCAGATACACTGTACATTACACCCAGATACACAGTACATTACACCCAGATACTGTACATTACACTCAGATACACTGTACATTACACCCAGATACTGTACATTACACCCAGATACACTGTAAATTACACTCAGATACTGTACATTACACCCAGATACTGTACATTACACCCAGATACTGTACATTACACTCAGATACACTGTACATTACACCCAGATACTGTACATTACACTCAGATACACTGTACATTACACCCAGATACTGTACATTACACTCAGATACACTGTACATTACACCCAGATACTGTACATTACACCCAGATACACTGTACATTACACCCAGATACTGTACATTACACCCAGATACTGTACTTTACACTCAGATACACTGTACATTACACTCAGATACTGTACATTACACCCAGATACTGTACATTACACCCAGATACTGTACATTACACTCAGATACACTGAAAATTACACCCAGATACTGTACATTACACCCAGACACTGTACATTACACTCAGATACACTGTACATTACACCCAGATACTGTACATTACACCCAGATACACTGTACATTACACTCAGATACTGTACATTACACCCAGATACTGTACATTACACCCAGATACTGTACATTACACTCAGATACTGTACATTACACTCAGATACTGTACATTACACCCAGAAACTGTACATTACACCCAGATACTGTACATTACACTCAGATACTGTACATTACACTCAGATACACTGTACATTACACCCAGATACTGTACATTACACCAAGATACTGTACATTACACCCAGATACTGTACATTACACCCAGATACACTGTACATTACACCCAGATACACTGTAAATTACACCCAGATACACTGTACATTACACCCAGATACACTGTACATTACACCCAGATACTGTACATTACACTCAGATACACTGTACATTACACCCAGATACTGTACATTACACCCAGATACACTGTACATTACACTCAGATACTGTACATTACACCCAGATACTGTACATTACACCCAGATACTGTACATTACACCCAGATACACTGTACATTACACCCAGATACTGTACATTACACCCAGATACACTGTACATTATACCCAGATACTGTACATTACACCTAGATACACTGTACAGTACACCCAGATACACTGTACATTACACCCAGATACACTGTACATTACACCCAGATACACTGTACACAACACAATCACATACACTGTACATTACACCCAGATACTGTACATTACACCCAGATACTGTACATTACACCCAGATACACTGTACATTACACTCAGATACTGTACATTACACCCAGATACTGTACATTACACTCAGATACTGTACATTACACTCAGATACTGTACATTACACCCAGATACTGTACATTACACTCAGATACACTGTACATTACACCCAGATACTGTACATTACACCCAGGTACTGTACATTACACTCAGATACACTGTAGATTACACTCAGAAACACTGTACATTACACCCAGATACACTGTACATTACACCCAGATACTGTACATTACACCCAGATACTGTACATTACACCCAGATACTGTACATTACACTCAGATACCCTGTACATTACACCCAGATACACTGTACATTACACCCAGATACACTGTACATTACACCCAGATGCTGTACATTACACTCAGATACACTGTACATTACACCCAGATACTGTACATTACACCCAGATACTGTACATTACACCCAGATACACTGTACATTACACTCAGATACTGTACATTACACCCAGATACTGTACATTACACCCAGATACTGTACATTACACTCAGATACACTGTACATTACACCCAGATACTGTACATTACACTCAGATACACTGTACATTACACCCAGATACTGTACATTACACTCAGATACACTGTACATTACACCCAGATACTGTACATTACACCCAGATACACTGTACATTACACCCAGATACTGTACATTACACTCAGATACACTGGACATTACACTCAGATACTGTACATTACACCCAGATACTGTACATTACACCCAGATACTGTACATTACACTCAGATACACTGTAAATTACACCCAGATACTGTACATTACACCCAGTCACTGTACATTACACTCAGATACACTGTACATTACACCCAGATACTGTACATTACACCCAGATACACTGTACATTACACTCAGATACTGTACATTACACCCAGATACTGTACATTACACCCAGAAACTGTACATTACACTCAGATACACTGTACATTACACCCAGATACTGTACATTACACTCAGATACACTGTACATTACACCCAGATACTGTACATTACACTCAGATACATTGTACATTACACCCAGATACTGTACATTACACCCAGATACACTGTACATTACACCCAGATACTGTACATTACACCCAGATACTGTACATTACACTCAGATACACTGTACATTACACTCAGATACTGTAGATTACACCCAGATACTGTACATTACACCCAGATACTGTACATTACACTCAGATACACTGTAAATTACACCCAGATACTGTACATTACACCCAGACACTGTACATTACACTCAGATACACTGTACATTACACCCAGACACTGTACATTACACCCAGATACTGTACATTACACCCAGATACACTGTAGATTACACTCAGATACTGTACATTACACCCAGATACTGTACATTACACCCATATACTGTACATTACACTCAGATACACTGTACATTACACCCAGATACTGTACATTACACCCAGATACTGTACATTACACTCAGAAACACTGTACATTACACCCAGATACTGTACATTACACCCAGATACTGTACATTACACTCAGATACCCTGTACATTACACCCAGATACACTGTACATTACACCCAGATACTGTACATTACACCCAGATAATGTACATTACACTCAGATACACTGTACATTACACTCAGATACTGTACATTACACCCAGATACTGTACATTACACCCAGATACACTGTACATTACACCCAGATACTGTACATTACACCCAGATACTGTACATTACACTCAGATACACTGTACATTACACCCAGATACTGTACATTACACTCAGATACACTGTACATTACACCCAGATACTGTACATTACACCCAGATACTGTACATTACACCCAGATACTGTACATTACACCCAGATACTGTACATTACACTCAGATACACTGTACATTACACTCAGATACTGTACATTACACCCAGATACTGTACATTACACCCAGATACTGTACATTACACTCAGATACACTGTAAATTACACCCAGATACTGTACATTACACCCAGACACTGTACATTACAATCAGATACACTGTACATTACACCCAGATACTGTACATTACACCCAGATACACTGTACATTACACTCAGATACTGTACATTACACCCAGATACTGTACATTACACCCAGATACTGTACATTACACTCAGATACTGTACATTACACTCAGATACTGTACATTACACCCAGAAACTGTACATTACACCCAGATACTGTACATTACACTCAGATACTGTACATTACACTCAGATACACTGTACATTACACCCAGATACTGTACATTACACACAGATACTGTACATTACACCCAGATACTGTACATTACACCCAGATACACTGTACATTACACCCAGATACACTGTAAATTACACCCAGATACACTGTACATTACACCCAGATACACTGTACATTACACCCAGATACTGTACATTACACTCAGATACACTGTACATTACACCCAGATACTGTACATTACACCCAGATACACTGTACATTACACTCAGATACTGTACATTACACCCAGATACTGTACATTACACCCAAATACTGTACATTACACCCAGATACACTGTACATTACACCCAGATACTGTACATTACACCCAGATACACTGTACATTACACCCAGATACACTGTACAGTACACCCAGATACACTGTACATTACACCCAGATACACTGTACATTACACCCAGATACACTGTACATTACACTCAGATACACTGTACATTACACCCAGATACTGTACATTACACTCAGATACACTGTACATTACACCCAGATACTGTACATTACACCCAGGTACTGTACATTACACTCAGATACACTGTAGATTACACTCAGAAACACTGTACATTACACCCAGATACACTGTACATTACACCCAGATACTGTACATTACACCCAGATACTGTACATTACACCCAGATACTGTACATTACACTCAGATACCCTGTACATTACACCCAGATACACTGTACATTACACCCAGATACACTGTACATTACACCCAGATGCTGTACATTACACTCAGATACACTGTACATCACACCCAGATACTGTACATTACACCCAGATACTGTACATTACACCCAGATACACTGTACATTACACTCAGATACTGTACATTACACCCAGATACTGTACATTACACCCAGATACTGTACATTACACTCAGATACACTGTACATTACACCCAGATACTGTACATTACACTCAGATACACTGTACATTACACCCAGATACTGTACATTACACTCAGATACACTGTACATTACACCCAGATACTGTACATTACACCCAGATACACTCTACATTACACCCAGATACTGTACATTACACTCAGATACACTGGACATTACACTCAGATACTGTACATTACACCCAGATACTGTACATTACACCCAGATACTGTACATTACACTCAGATACACTGTAAATTACACCCAGATACTGTACATTACACCCAGACACTGTACATTACACTCAGATACACTGTACATTACACCCAGATACTGTACATTACACCCAGATACACTGTACATTACACTCAGATACTGTACATTACACCCAGATACTGTACATTACACCCAGAAACTGTACATTACACTCAGATACACTGTACATTACACCCAGATACTGTACATTACACTCAGATACACTGTACATTACACCCAGATACTGTACATTACACTCAGATACATTGTACATTACACCCAGATACTGTACATTACACCCAGATACACTGTACATTACACCCAGATACTGTACATTACACCCAGATACTGTACATTACACTCAGATACTGTACATTACACCCAGATACTGTACATTACACTCAGATACACTGTACATTACACCCAGATACTGTACATTACACCCAGATACTGTACATTACACTCAGATACACTGTACATTACACCCAAATACTGTACATTACAACCAGATACTGTACATTACACTCAGAAACACTGTACATTACACCCAGATACACTGTACATTACACCCAGATACTGTACATTACACCCAGATACTGTACATTACACCCAGATACTGTACATTACACTCAGATACCCTGTACATTACACCCAGATACACTGTACATTACACCCAGATACACTGTACATTACACCCAGATGCTGTACATTACACTCAGATACACTGTACATTAAACCCAGATACTGTACATTACACCCAGATACTGTACATTACACCCAGATACTGTACATTACACTCAGATACACTGTACATTACACCCAGATACTGTACATTACACTCAGATACACTGTACATTACACTCAGATACACTGTACATTACACCCAGATACTGTACATTACACCCAGATACACTGTACATTACACCCAGATACTGTACATTACACTCAGATACACTGGACATTACACCCAGATACTGTACATTACACCCAGATACTGTACATTACACTCAGATACACTGTAAATTACACCCAGATACTGTACATTACACCCAGACACTGTACATTACACTCAGATACACTGTACATTACACCCAGATACTGTACATTACACCCAGATACACTGTACATTACACTCAGATACTGTACATTACACCCAGATACTGTACATTACACCCAGAAACTGTACATTACACTCAGATACACTGTACATTACACCCAGATACTGTACATTACACTCAGATACACTGTACATTACACCCAGATACTGTACATTACACTCAGATACATTGTACATTACACCCAGATACTGTACATTACACCCAGATACACTGTACATTACACCCAGATACTGTACATTACACCCAGATACTGTACATTACACTCAGATACACTGTACATTACACTCAGATACTGTACATTACACCCAGATACTGTACATTACACCCAGATACTGTACATTACACTCAGATACACTGTAAATTACACCCAGAGACTGTACATTACACCCAGATACACTGTACATTACACCCAGATACTGTACATTACACCCAGATACACTGTACATTACACCCAGATACTGTACATTACACCCAGATACTGTACATTACACTCAGATACACTGTACATTACACCCAGATACTGTACATTACACTCAGATACACTGTACATTACACCCAGATACTGTACATTACACTCAGATACCCTGTACATTACACCCAGATACACTGTACATTACACCCAGATACACTGTACATTACACCCAGATGCTGTACATTACACTCAGATACACTGTACATTACACCCAGATACTGTACATTACACCCAGATACTGTACATTACACCCAGATACACTGTACATTACACTCAGATACTGTACATTACACCCAGATACTGTACATTACACCCAGATACTGTACATTACACTCAGATACACTGTACATTACACCCAGATACTGTACATTACACTCAGATACACTGTACATTACACCCAGATACTGTACATTACACTCAGATACACTGTACATTACACCCAGATACTGTACATTACACCCAGATACACTGTACATTACACCCAGATACTGTACATTACACTCAGATACACTGGACATTACACTCAGATACTGTACATTACACCCAGATACTGTACATTACACCCAGATACTGTACATTACACTCAGATACACTGTACATTACACCCAGATACTGTACATTACACCCAGTCACTGTACATTACACTCAGATACACTGTACATTACACCCAGATACTGTACATTACACTCAGATACACTGTACATTACACCCAGATACTGTACATTACACTCAGATACACTGTACATTACACCCAGATACTGTACATTACACTCAGATACACTGTACATTACACCCAGATACCTTACATTACACCCAGATACACTGTACATTACACCCAGATACTGTACATTACACTCAGATACACTGGACATTACACTCAGATACTGTACATTACACCCAGATACTGTACATTACACCCAGATACTGTACATTACACTCAGATACACTGTAAATTACACCCAGATACTGTACATTACACCCAGACACTGTACATTACACTCAGATACACTGTACATTACACCCAGATACTGTACATTACACCCAGATACACTGTACATTACACTCAGATACTGTACATTACACCCAGATACTGTACATTACACTCAGATACACTGTACATTACACCCAGATACTGTACATTACACTCAGATACACTGTACATTACACCCAGATACTGTACATTACACCCAGATACACTGTACATTACACCCAGATACTGTACATTACACCCAGATACTGTACTTTACACTCAGATACACTGTACATTACACTCAGATACTGTACATTACACCCAGATACTGTACATTACACCCAGATACTGTACATTACACTCAGATACACTGTAAATTACACCCAGATACTGTACATTACACCCAGACACTGTACATTACACTCAGATACACTGTACATTACACCCAGATACTGTACATTACACCCAGATACACTGTACATTACACTCAGATACTGTACATTACACCCAGATACTGTACATTACACCCAGAAACTGTACATTACACTCAGATAAACTGTACATTACACCCAGATACTGTACATTACACACAGATACTGTACATTACACTCAGATACTGTACATTACACCCAGAAACTGTACATTACACCCAGATACTGTACATTACACTCAGATACTGTACATTACACTCAGATACACTGTACATTACACCCAGATACTGTACATTACACCAAGATACTGTACATTACACCCAGATACTGTACATTACACCCAGATACACTGTACATTACACCCAGATACACTGTAAATTACACCCAGATACACTGTACATTACACCCAGATACACTGTACATTACACCCAGATACTGTACATTACACTCAGATACACTGTACATTACACCCAGATACTGTACATTACACCCAGATACACTGTACATTACACTCAGATACTGTACATTACACCCAGATACTGTACATTACACCCAGATACTGTACATTACACCCAGATACACTGTACATTACACCCAGATACTGTACATTACACCCAGATACACTGTACATTACACCCAGATACTGTACATTACACCCAGATACACTGTACAGTACACCCAGATACACTGTACATTACACCCAGATACACTGTACATTACACCCAGATACACTGTACATTACACTCACATACACTGTACATTACACCCAGATACTGTACATTACACCCAGATACTGTACATTACACCCAGATACACTGTACATTACACTCAGATACTGTACATTACACCCAGATACTGTACATTACACTCAGATACTGTACATTACACTCATATACTGTACATTACACCCAGATACTGTACATTACACTCAGATACACTGTACATTACACCCAGATACTGTACATTACACCCAGGTACTGTACATTACACTCATACACTGTAGATTACACTCAGAAACACTGTACATTACACCCAGATACACTGTACATTACACCCAGATACTGTACATTACACCCAGATACTGTACATTACACCCAGATACTGTACATTACACTCAGATACCCTGTACATTACACCCAGATACACTGTACATTACACCCAGATACACTGTACATTACACCCAGATGCTGTACATTACACTCAGATACACTGTACATTACACCCAGATACTGTACATTACACCCAGATACTGTACATTACACCCAGATACACTGTACATTACACTCAGATACTGTACATTACACCCAGATACTGTACATTACACCCAGATACTGTACATTACACTCAGATACACTGTACATTACACCCAGATACTGTACATTACACTCAGATACACTGTACATTACACCCAGATACTGTACATTACACTCAGATACACTGTACATTACACCCAGATACCTTACATTACACCCAGATACACTGTACATTACACCCAGATACTGTACATTACACTCAGATACACTGGACATTACACTCAGATACTGTACATTACACCCAGATACTGTACATTACACCCAGATACTGTACATTACACTCAGATACACTGTAAATTACACCCAGATACTGTACATTACACCCAGACACTGTACATTACACTCAGATACACTGTACATTACACCCAGATACTGTACATTACACCCAGATACACTGTACATTACACTCAGATACTGTACATTACACCCAGATACTGTACATTACACCCAGAAACTGTACATTACACTCAGATACACTGTACATTACACCCAGATACTGTACATTACACTCAGATACACTGTACATTACACCCAGATACTGTACATTACACTCAGTTACATTGTACATTACACCAAGATACTGGACATTACACCCAGATACACTGTACATTACACCCAGATACTGTACATTACACCCAGATACTGTACATTACACTCAGATACACTGTACATTACACTCAGATACTGTAGATTACACCCAGATACTGTACATTACACCCAGATACTGTACATTACACTCAGATACACTGTAAATTACACCCAGATACTGTACATTACACCCAGACACTGTACATTACACTCAGATACACTGTACATTACACCCAGACACTGTACATTACACCCAGATACTGTACATTACACCCAGATACACTGTAGATTACACTCAGATACTGTACATTACACCCAGATACTGTACATTACACCCATATACTGTACATTACACTCAGATACACTGTACATTACACTCTGATACTGTACATTACACCCAGATACTGTACATTACACCCAGATACTGTACATTACACTCAGATACACTGTACATTACACCCAGATACTGTACATTACACTCAGATACACTGTACATTACACCCAGATACTGTACATTACACTCAGATACACTGTACATTACACCCAGATACTGTACATTACACCCCGATACACTGTACATTACACCCAGATACGGTACATTACACTCAGATACACTGGACATTACACTCAGATACTGTACATTACACCCAGATACTGTACATTACACCCAGATACTGTACATTACACTCAGATACACTGTAAATTACACCCAGATACTGTACATTACACCCAGACACTGTACATTACACTCAGATACACTGTACATTACACCCAGATACTGTACATTACACCCAGATACACTGTACATTACACTCAGATACTGTACATTGCACCCAGATACTGTACATTACACCCAGAAACTGTACATTACACTCAGATACACTGTACATTACACCCAGATACTGTACATTACACTCAGATACACTGTACATTACACCCAGATACTGTACATTACACTCAGATACATTGTACATTACACCAAGATACTGGACATTACACCCAGATACACTGTACATTACACCCAGATACTGTACATTACACCCAGATACTGTACATTACACTCAGATACACTGTACATTACACTCAGATACTGTAGATTACACCCAGATACTGTACATTACACCCAGATACTGTACATTACACTCAGATACACTGTAAATTACACCCAGATACTGTACATTACACCCAGACACTGTACATTACACTCAGATACACTGTACATTACACCCAGATACTGTACATTACACCCAGATACTGTACATTACACCCAGATTCACTGTAGATTACACTCAGATACTGTACATTACACCCAGATACTGTACATTACACCCATATACTGTACATTACACTCAGATACACTGTACATTACACCCAGATACTGTACATTACACCCAGATACTGTACATTACACTCAGAAACACTGTACATTACACCCAGATACTGTACATTACACCCAGATACTGTACATTACACTCAGATACCCTGTACATTACACCCAGATACACTGTACATTACACCCAGATACTGTACATTACACCCAGATACTGTACATTACACTCAGATACACTGTACATTACACTCAGATACTGTACATTACACCCAGGTACTGTACATTACACCCAGATACACTGTACATTACACCCAGATACTGTACATTACACCCAGATACTGTACATTACACCCAGATACACTGTACATTACACCCAGATACTGTACATTACACCCAGATACTGTACATTACACTCAGATACACTGTACATTACACCCAGATACTGTACATTACACACAGATACACTGTACATTACACTCAGATACTGTACATTACACACAGATACTGTACATTACACCCAGATACTGTACATTACACTCAGATACACTGTACATTACACCCAGATACTGTACATTACACCCAGATACTGTACATTACATTCAGATACACTGTACATTACACCCAGATACTGTACATTACACCCAGATACTGTACATTACACTCAGATACCCTGTACATTACACCCAGATACACTGTACATTACACCCAGATACTGTACATTACACCCAGATACTGTACATTACATCCAGATACACTGTACAATACACACAGATACTGTACATTACACCCAGAAACTGTACATTACACCCAGAAACTGTACATTACACCCAGATACTGTACATTACACTCAGATACACTGTACATTACACCCAGATACTGTACATCACACCCAGATACTGTACATTACACCCAGATACACTGTACATTACACCCAGATACTGTACATTACACCCAGATACACTGTACATTACACCCAGATACTGTACATTACACTCAGATACACTGTACATTACACCCAGATACTGTACATTACACCCAGATACACTGTACATTACACTCAGATACTGTACATTACACCCAGATACTGTACATTACACCCAGATACTGTACATTACACCCAGATACACTGTACATTACACCCAGATACTGTACATTACACCCAGATACACTGTACATTACACCCAGATACACTGTACATTACACCCAGATACTGTACATTACACCCAGATACACTGTACATTACACCCAGATACACTGTACATTACACCCAGATACACTGTACATTACACCCAGATACTGTACATTACACCCAGATACACTGTACATTACACCCAGATACACTGTACATTACACCCAGATACACTGTACATTACACCCAGATACTGTACATTACACTCAGATACACTGTACATTACACCCAGATACTGTACATTACACACAGATACTGTACATTACACCCAGATACACTGTACATTACACTCAGATACTGTACATTACACCCAGATACTGTACATTACACTCAGATACACTGTACATTACACCCAGATACTGTACATTACACCCAGATACTGTACATTACACTCAGATACACTGTACATTACACCCAAATACTGTACATTACACCCAGATACTGTACATTACACTCAGAAACAATGTACATTACACCCAGATACACTGTACATTACACCCAGATACTGTACATTACACCCAGATACTGTACATTACACCCAGATACCCTGTACATTACACCCAGATACACTGTACATTACACCCAGATACACTGTACATTACACCCAGATACACTGTACATTACACCCAGATACTGTACATTACACTCAGATACACTGTACATTACACCCAGATACTGCAAATTACACCCAGATACTGTACATTACACCCAGATACACTGTACATTACACTCAGATACTGTACATTACACCCAGATACTGTACATTACACTCAGATACACTGTACATTACACCCAGATACTGTACATTACACTCAGATACACTGTACATTACACCCAGATACTGTACATTACACTCAGATACACTGTGCATTACACCCAGATACTGTACATTACACCCAGATACACTGTACATTACACCCAGATACTGTACATTACACCCAGATACTGTACATTACACTCAGATACACTGTACATTACACTCAGATACTGTACATTACACCCAGATACTGTACATTACACCCAGATACTGTACATTACACTCAGATACACTGTAAATTACACCCAGATACTGTACATTACACCCAGACACTGTACATTACACTCAGATACACTGTACATTACACCCAGATACTGTACATTACACCCAGATACACTGTACATTACACTCAGATACTGTACATTACACCCAGATACTGTATATTACACCCAGAAACTGTACATTACACTCAGATAAACTGTACATTACACCCAGATACTGTACATTACACCCAGATACTGTACATTACACCCAGATACACTGTACATTACACCCAGATACTATACATTACACATAGATACTGTACATTACACTCAGATACACTGTACATTACACCCAGATACTGTACATTACACCCAGATACACTGTACATTACACTCAGATACTGTACATTACACACAGATACTGTACATTACACCCAGATACTGTACATTACACTCAGATACACTGTACATTACACCCAGATACTGTACATTACACCCAGATACTGTACATTACATTCAGATACACTGTACATTACACCCAGATACTGTACATTACACCCAGATACTGTACATTACACTCAGATACCCTGTACATTACACCCAGAAACACTGTACATTACACCCAGATACTGTACATTACACCCAGATACTGTACATTACACCCAGATACACTGTACAATACACTCAGATACTGTACATTACACCCAGAAACTGTACATTACACCCAGAAACTGTACATTACACCCAGATACTGTACATTACACTCAGATACACTGTACATTACACCCAGATACTGTACATTACACCCAGATACTGTACATTACACCCAGATACACTGTACATTACACCCAGATACACTGTACATTACACCCAGATACTGTACATTACACCCAGATACACTGTACATTACACCCAGATACACTGTACATTACACCCAGATACTGTACATTACACTCAGATACACTGTACATTACACCCAGATACTGTACATTACACCAAGATACTGTACATTACACCCAGATACACTGTACATTACACTCAGATACTGTACATTACACCCAGATACTGTACATTACACCCATATACTGTACATTACACACAGATACACTGTACATTACACCCAGATACTGTACATTACACCCAGATACACTGTATATTACACCCAGATACACTGTACATTACACCCAGATACTGTACATTACACCCAGATACACTGTACATTACATCCAGATACACTGTACATTACACCCAGATACACTGTACAATACACCCAGATACTGTACATTACACCCAGATACACTGTACATTACACCCAGATACACTGTACATTACACCCAGATACACTGTACATTACACCCAGATACTGTACATTACACTCAGATACACTGTACATTACACCCAGATACTGTACATTACACACAGATACTGTACATTACACCCAGATACACTGTACATTACACTCAGATACTGTACATTACACCCAGATACTGTACATTACACTCAGATACACTGTACATTACACCCAGATACTGTACATTACACCCAGATACTGTACATTACACTCAGATACACTGTACATTACACCCAGATACACTGTACATTACACCCAGATACTGTACATTACACCCAGATACTGTACATTACACTCAGATACACTGTACATTACACCCAAATACTGTACATTACACCCAGATACTGTACATTACACTCAGAAACACTGTACATTACACCCAGATACACTGTACATTACACCCAGATATTGTACATTACACCCAGATACTGTACATTACACCCAGATACTGTACATTACACTCAGATACCCTGTACATTACACCCAGATACACTGTACATTACACCCAGATACACAGTACATTACACCCAGATACTGTACATTACACTCAGATACACTGTACATTACACCCAGATACTGTACATTACACCCAGATACACTGTACATTACACTCAGATACTGTACATTACACCCAGATACTGTACATTACACCCAGATACTGTACATTACACTCAGATACACTGTACATTACACCCAGATACTGTACATTACACTCAGATACACTGTACATTACACCCAGATACTGTACATTACACTCAGATACACTGTACATTACACCCAGATACTGTACATTACACCCAGATACACTGTACATTACACCCAGATACTGTACATTACACCCAGATACTGTACTTTACACTCAGATACACTGTACATTACACTCAGATACTGTACATTACACCCAGATACTGTACATTACACCCAGATACTGTACATTACACTCAGATACACTGAAAATTACACCCAGATACTGTACATTACACCCAGACACTGTACATTACACTCAGATACACTGTACATTACACCCAGATACTGTACATTACACCCAGATACACTGTACATTACACTCAGATACTGTACATTACACCCAGATACTGTACATTACACCCAGAAACTGTACATTACACTCAGATAAACTGTACATTACACCCAGATACTGTACATTACACCCAGATACTGTACATTACACTCAGATACTGTACATTACACTCAGATACTGTACATTACACCCAGAAACTGTACATTACACCCAGATACTGTACATTACACTCAGATACTGTACATTACACTCAGATACACTGTACATTACACCCAGATACTGTACATTACACCAAGATACTGTACATTACACCCAGATACTGTACATTACACCCAGATACACTGTACATTACACCCAGATACACTGTAAATTACACCCAGATACACTGTACATTACACCCAGATACACTGTACATTACACCCAGATACTGTACATTACACTCAGATACACTGTACATTACACCCAGATACTGTACATTACACCCAGATACACTGTACATTACACTCAGATACTGTACATTACACCCAGATACTGTACATTACACCCAGATACTGTACATTACACCCAGATACACTGTACATTACACCCAGATACTGTACATTACACCCAGATACACTGTACATTATACCCAGATACTGTACATTACACCTAGATACACTGTACAGTACACCCAGATACACTGTACATTACACCCAGATACACTGTACATTACACCCAGATACACTGTACATTACACTCACATACACTGTACATTACACCCAGATACTGTACATTACACCCAGATACTGTACATTACACCCAGATACACTGTACATTACACTCAGATACTGTACATTACACCCAGGTACTGTACATTACACTCAGATACTGTACATTACACTCAGATACTGTACATTACACCCAGATACTGTACATTACACTCAGATACACTGTACATTACACCCAGATTCTGTACATTACACCCAGGTACTGTACATTACACTCAGATACACTGTAGATTACACTCAGAAACACTGTACATTACACCCAGATACACTGTACATTACACCCAGATACTGTACATTACACCCAGATACTGTACATTACACCCAGATACTGTACATTACACTCAGATACCCTGTACATTACACCCAGATACACTGTACATTACACCCAGATACACTGTACATTACACCCAGATGCTGTACATTACACTCAGATACACTGTACATTACACCCAGATACTGTACATTACACCCAGATACTGTACATTACACCCAGATACACTGTACATTACACTCAGATACTGTACATTACACCCAGATACTGTACATTACACCCAGATACTGTACATTACACTCAGATACACTGTACATTACACCCAGATACTGTACATTACACTCAGATACACTGTACATTACACCCAGATACTGTACATTACACTCAGATACACTGTACATTACACCCAGATACTGTACATTACACCCAGATACACTGTACATTACACCCAGATACTGTACATTACACTCAGATACACTGGACATTACACTCAGATACTGTACATTACACCCAGATACTGTACATTACACCCAGATACTGTACATTACACTCAGATACACTGTAAATTACACCCAGATACTGTACATTACACCCAGTCACTGTACATTACACTCAGATACACTGTACATTACACCCAGATACTGTACATTACACCCAGATACACTGTACATTACACTCAGATACTGTACATTACACCCAGATACTGTACATTACACCCAGAAACTGTACATTACACTCAGATACACTGTACATTACACCCAGATACTGTACATTACACTCAGATACACTGTACATTACACCCAGATACTGTACATTACACTCAGATACATTGTACATTACACCCAGATACTGTACATTACACCCAGATACACTGTACATTACACCCAGATACTGTACATTACACCCAGATACTGTACATTACACTCAGATACACTGTACATTACACTCAGATACTGTAGATTACACCCAGATACTGTACATTACACCCAGATACTGTACATTACACTCAGATACACTGTAAATTACACCCAGATACTGTACATTACACCCAGACACTGTACATTACACTCAGATACACTGTACATTACACCCAGACACTGTACATTACACCCAGATACTGTACATTACACCCAGATACACTGTAGATTACACTCAGATACTGTACATTACACCCAGATACTGTACATTACACCCATATACTGTACATTACACTCAGATACACTGTACATTACACCCAGATACTGTACATTACACCCAGATACTGTACATTACACTCAGAAACACTGTACATTACACCCAGATACTGTACATTACACCCAGATACTGTACATTACACTCAGATACCCTGTACATTACACCCAGATACACTGTACATTACACCCAGATACTGTACATTACACCCAGATAATGTACATTACACTCAGATACACTGTACATTACACTCAGATACTGTACATTACACCCAGATACTGTACATTACACCCAGATACACTGTACATTACACCCAGATACTGTACATTACACCCAGATACTGTACATTACACTCAGATACACTGTACATTACACCCAGATACTGTACATTACACTCAGATACACTGTACATTACACCCAGATACTGTACATTACACCCAGATACACTGTACATTACACCCAGATACTGTACATTACACCCAGATACTGTACATTACACTCAGATACACTGTACATTACACTCAGATACTGTACATTACACCCAGATACTGTACATTACACCCAGATACTGTACATTACACTCAGATACACTGTAAATTACACCCAGATACTGTACATTACACCCAGACACTGTACATTACAATCAGATACACTGTACATTACACCCAGATACTGTACATTACACCCAGATACACTGTACATTACACTCAGATACTGTACATTACACCCAGATACTGTACATTACACCCAGAAACTGTACATTACACTCAGATAAACTGTACATTACACCCAGATACTGTACATTACACTCAGATACTGTACATTACACTCAGATACTGTACATTACACCCAGAAACTGTACATTACACCCAGATACTGTACATTACACTCAGATACTGTACATTACACTCAGATACACTGTACATTACACCCAGATACTGTACATTACACACAGATACTGTACATTACACCCAGATACTGTACATTACACCCAGATACACTGTACATTACACCCAGATACACTGTAAATTACACCCAGATACACTGTACATTACACCCAGATACACTGTACATTACACCCAGATACTGTACATTACACTCAGATACACTGTACATTACACCCAGATACTGTACATTACACCCAGATACACTGTACATTACACTCAGATACTGTACATTACACCCAGATACTGTACATTACACCCAAATACTGTACATTACACCCAGATACACTGTACATTACACCCAGATACTGTACATTACACCCAGATACACTGTACATTACACCCAGATACACTGTACAGTACACCCAGATACACTGTACATTACACCCAGATACACTGTACATTACACCCAGATACACTGTACATTACACTCAGATACACTGTACATTACACCCAGATACTGTACATTACACCCAGATACTGTACATTACACCCAGATACACTGTACATTACACTCAGATACTGCACATTACACCCAGATACTGTACATTACACTCAGATACTGTACATTACACTCAGATACTGTACATTACACCCAGATACTGTACATTACACTCAGATACACTGTACATTACACCCAGATACTGTACATTACACCCAGGTACTGTACATTACACTCAGATACACTGTAGATTACACTCAGAAACACTGTACATTACACCCAGATACACTGTACATTACACCCAGATACTGTACATTACACCCAGATACTGTACATTACACCCAGATACTGTACATTACACTCAGATACCCTGTACATTACACCCAGATACACTGTACATTACACCCAGATACACTGTACATTACACCCAGATGCTGTACATTACACTCAGATACACTGTACATCACACCCAGATACTGTACATTACACCCAGATACTGTACATTACACCCAGATACACTGTACATTACACTCAGATACTGTACATTACACCCAGATACTGTACATTACACCCAGATACTGTACATTACACTCAGATACACTGTACATTACACCCAGATACTGTACATTACACTCAGATACACTGTACATTACACCCAGATACTGTACATTACACTCAGATACACTGTACATTACACCCAGATACTGTACATTACACCCAGATACACTGTACATTACACCCAGATACTGTACATTACACTCAGATACACTGGACATTACACTCAGATACTGTACATTACACCCAGATACTGTACATTACACCCAGATACTGTACATTACACTCAGATACACTGTAAATTACACCCAGATACTGTACATTACACCCAGACACTGTACATTACACTCAGATACACTGTACATTACACCCAGATACTGTACATTACACCCAGATACACTGTACATTACACTCAGATACTGTACATTACACCCAGATACTGTACATTACACCCAGAAACTGTACATTACACTCAGATACACTGTACATTACACCCAGATACTGTACATTACACTCAGATACACTGTACATTACACCCAGATACTGTACATTACACTCAGATACATTGTACATTACACCCAGATACTGTACATTACACCCAGATACACTGTACATTACACCCAGATACTGTACATTACACCCAGATACTGTACATTACACTCAGATACTGTACATTACACCCAGATACTGTACATTACACTCAGATACACTGTACATTACACCCAGATACTGTACATTACACCCAGATACTGTACATTACACTCAGATACACTGTACATTACACCCAAATACTGTACATTACAACCAGATACTGTACATTACACTCAGAAACACTGTACATTACACCCAGATACACTGTACATTACACCCAGATACTGTACATTACACCCAGATACTGTACATTACACCCAGATACTGTACATTACACCCAGATACACTGTACATTACACTCAGATACTGTACATTACACACAGATACTGTACATTACACCCAGATACTGTACATTACACTCAGATACACTGTACATTACACCCAGATACTGTACATTACACCCAGATACTGTACATTACATTCAGATACACTGTACATTA
Source organism: Neoarius graeffei (assembly GCF_027579695.1). Taxonomy (NCBI): domain Eukaryota; kingdom Metazoa; phylum Chordata; class Actinopteri; order Siluriformes; family Ariidae; genus Neoarius; species Neoarius graeffei. Next base: position 950,667 of record NC_083583.1, on the reverse strand, counting down.
CACCCAGATACTGTACATTACACCCAGATACTGTACATTACACTCAGATACCCTGTACATTACACCCAGAAACACTGTACATTACACCCAGATACTGTACATTACACCCAGATACTGTACATTACACCCAGATACACTGTACAATACACTCAGATACTGTACATTACACCCAGAAACTGTACATTACACCCAGAAACTGTACATTACACCCAGATACTGTACATTACACTCAGATACACTGTACATTACACCCAGATACTGTACATTACACCCAGATACTGTACATTACACCCAGATACACTGTACATTACACCCAGATACACTGTACATTACACCCAGATACTGTACATTACACCCAGATACACTGTACATTACACCCAGATACACTGTACATTACACCCAGATACTGTACATTACACTCAGATACACTGTACATTACACCCAGATACTGTACATTACACCCAGATACTGTACATTACACCCAGATACACTGTACATTACACTCAGATACTGTACATTACACCCAGATACTGTACATTACACCCATATACTGTACATTACACCCAGATACACTGTACATTACACCCAGATACTGTACATTACACCCAGATACACTGTATATTACACCCAGATACACTGTACATTACACCCAGATACTGTACATTACACCCAGATACACTGTACATTACATCCAGATACACTGTACATTACACCCAGATACACTGTACAATACACCCAGATACTGTACATTACACCCAGATACACTGTACATTACACCCAGATACACTGTACATTACACCCAGATACACTGTACATTACACCCAGATACTGTACATTACACTCAGATACACTGTACATTACACCCAGATACTGTACATTACACACAGATACTGTACATTACACCCAGATACACTGTACATTACACTCAGATACTGTACATTACACCCAGATACTGTACATTACACTCAGATACACTGTACATTACACCCAGATACTGTACATTACACCCAGATACTGTACATTACACTCAGATACACTGTACATTACACCCAGATACACTGTACATTACACCCAGATACTGTACATTACACCCAGATACTGTACATTACACTCAGATACACTGTACATTACACCCAAATACTGTACATTACACCCAGATACTGTACATTACACTCAGAAACACTGTACATTACACCCAGATACACTGTACATTACACCCAGATACTGTACATTACACCCAGATACTGTACATTACACCCAGATACTGTACATTACACTCAGATACCCTGTACATTACACCCAGATACACTGTACATTACACCCAGATACACAGTACATTACACCCAGATACTGTACATTACACTCAGATACACTGTACATTACACCCAGATACTGTACATTACACCCAGATACACTGTAAATTACACTCAGATACTGTACATTACACCCAGATACTGTACATTACACCCAGATACTGTACATTACACTCAGATACACTGTACATTACACCCAGATACTGTACATTACACTCAGATACACTGTACATTACACCCAGATACTGTACATTACACTCAGATACACTGTACATTACACCCAGATACTGTACATTACACCCAGATACACTGTACATTACACCCAGATACTGTACATTACACCCAGATACTGTACTTTACACTCAGATACACTGTACATTACACTCAGATACTGTACATTACACCCAGATACTGTACATTACACCCAGATACTGTACATTACACTCAGATACACTGAAAATTACACCCAGATACTGTACATTACACCCAGACACTGTACATTACACTCAGATACACTGTACATTACACCCAGATACTGTACATTACACCCAGATACACTGTACATTACACTCAGATACTGTACATTACACCCAGATACTGTACATTACACCCAGAAACTGTACATTACACTCAGATAAACTGTACATTACACCCAGATACTGTACATTACACCCAGATACTGTACATTACACTCAGATACTGTACATTACACTCAGATACTGTACATTACACCCAGAAACTGTACATTACACTCAGATAAACTGTACATTACACCCAGATACTGTACATTACACCCAGATACTGTACATTACACTCAGATACTGTACATTACACTCAGATACTGTACATTACACCCAGAAACTGTACATTACACCCAGATACTGTACATTACACTCAGATACTGTACATTACACTCAGATACACTGTACATTACACCCAGATACTGTACATTACACCAAGATACTGTACATTACACCCAGATACTGTACATTACACCCAGATACACTGTACATTACACCCAGATACACTGTAAATTACACCCAGATACACTGTACATTACACCCAGATACACTGTACATTACACCCAGATACTGTACATTACACTCAGATACACTGTACATTACACCCAGATACTGTACATTACACCCAGATACACTGTACATTACACTCAGATACTGTACATTACACCCAGATACTGTACATTACACCCAGATACTGTACATTACACCCAGATACACTGTACATTACACCCAGATACTGTACATTACACCCAGATACACTGTACATTATACCCAGATACTGTACATTACACCTAGATACACTGTACAGTACACCCAGATACACTGTACATTACACCCAGATACACTGTACATTACACCCAGATACACTGTACATTACACTCACATACACTGTACATTACACCCAGATACTGTACATTACACCCAGATACTGTACATTACACCCAGATACACTGTACATTACACTCAGATACTGTACATTACACCCAGATACTGTACATTACACTCAGATACTGTACATTACACTCAGATACTGTACATTACACCCAGATACTGTACATTACACTCAGATACACTGTACATTACACCCAGATACTGTACATTACACCCAGGTACTGTACATTACACTCAGATACACTGTAGATTACACTCAGAAACACTGTACATTACACCCAGATACACTGTACATTACACCCAGATACTGTACATTACACCCAGATACTGTACATTACACCCAGATACTGTACATTACACTCAGATACCCTGTACATTACACCCAGATACACTGTACATTACACCCAGATACACTGTACATTACACCCAGATGCTGTACATTACACTCAGATACACTGTACATTACACCCAGATACTGTACATTACACCCAGATACTGTACATTACACCCAGATACACTGTACATTACACTCAGATACTGTACATTACACCCAGATACTGTACATTACACCCAGATACTGTACATTACACTCAGATACACTGTACATTACACCCAGATACTGTACATTACACTCAGATACACTGTACATTACACCCAGATACTGTACATTACACTCAGATACACTGTACATTACACCCAGATACTGTACATTACACCCAGATACACTGTACATTACACCCAGATACTGTACATTACACTCAGATACACTGGACATTACACTCAGATACTGTACATTACACCCAGATACTGTACATTACACCCAGATACTGTACATTACACTCAGATACACTGTAAATTACACCCAGATACTGTACATTACACCCAGTCACTGTACATTACACTCAGATACACTGTACATTACACCCAGATACTGTACATTACACCCAGATACACTGTACATTACACTCAGATACTGTACATTACACCCAGATACTGTACATTACACCCAGAAACTGTACATTACACTCAGATACACTGTACATTACACCCAGATACTGTACATTACACTCAGATACACTGTACATTACACCCAGATACTGTACATTACACTCAGATACATTGTACATTACACCCAGATACTGTACATTACACCCAGATACACTGTACATTACACCCAGATACTGTACATTACACCCAGATACTGTACATTACACTCAGATACCCTGTACATTACACCCAGATACACTGTACATTACACCCAGATACACAGTACATTACACCCAGATACTGTACATTACACTCAGATACACTGTACATTACACCCAGATACTGTACATTACACCCAGATACACTGTAAATTACACTCAGATACTGTACATTACACCCAGATACTGTACATTACACCCAGATACTGTACATTACACTCAGATACACTGTACATTACACCCAGATACTGTACATTACACTCAGATACACTGTACATTACACCCAGATACTGTACATTACACTCAGATACACTGTACATTACACCCAGATACTGTACATTACACCCAGATACACTGTACATTACACCCAGATACTGTACATTACACCCAGATACTGTACTTTACACTCAGATACACTGTACATTACACTCAGATACTGTACATTACACCCAGATACTGTACATTACACCCAGATACTGTACATTACACTCAGATACACTGAAAATTACACCCAGATACTGTACATTACACCCAGACACTGTACATTACACTCAGATACACTGTACATTACACCCAGATACTGTACATTACACCCAGATACACTGTACATTACACTCAGATACTGTACATTACACCCAGATACTGTACATTACACCCAGATACTGTACATTACACTCAGATACTGTACATTACACTCAGATACTGTACATTACACCCAGAAACTGTACATTACACCCAGATACTGTACATTACACTCAGATACTGTACATTACACTCAGATACACTGTACATTACACCCAGATACTGTACATTACACCAAGATACTGTACATTACACCCAGATACTGTACATTACACCCAGATACACTGTACATTACACCCAGATACACTGTAAATTACACCCAGATACACTGTACATTACACCCAGATACACTGTACATTACACCCAGATACTGTACATTACACTCAGATACACTGTACATTACACCCAGATACTGTACATTACACCCAGATACACTGTACATTACACTCAGATACTGTACATTACACCCAGATACTGTACATTACACCCAGATACTGTACATTACACCCAGATACACTGTACATTACACCCAGATACTGTACATTACACCCAGATACACTGTACATTATACCCAGATACTGTACATTACACCTAGATACACTGTACAGTACACCCAGATACACTGTACATTACACCCAGATACACTGTACATTACACCCAGATACACTGTACACAACACAATCACATACACTGTACATTACACCCAGATACTGTACATTACACCCAGATACTGTACATTACACCCAGATACACTGTACATTACACTCAGATACTGTACATTACACCCAGATACTGTACATTACACTCAGATACTGTACATTACACTCAGATACTGTACATTACACCCAGATACTGTACATTACACTCAGATACACTGTACATTACACCCAAATACTGTACATTACACCCAGATACTGTACATTACACTCAGAAACACTGTACATTACACCCAGATACACTGTACATTACACCCAGATACTGTACATTACACCCAGATACTGTACATTACACCCAGATACTGTACATTACACTCAGATACCCTGTACATTACACCCAGATACACTGTACATTACACCCAGATACACAGTACATTACACCCAGATACTGTACATTACACTCAGATACACTGTACATTACACCCAGATACTGTACATTACACCCAGATACACTGTAAATTACACTCAGATACTGTACATTACACCCAGATACTGTACATTACACCCAGATACTGTACATTACACTCAGATACACTGTACATTACACCCAGATACTGTACATTACACTCAGATACACTGTACATTACACCCAGATACTGTACATTACACTCAGATACACTGTACATTACACCCAGATACTGTACATTACACCCAGATACACTGTACATTACACCCAGATACTGTACATTACACCCAGATACTGTACTTTACACTCAGATACACTGTACATTACACTCAGATACTGTACATTACACCCAGATACTGTACATTACACCCAGATACTGTACATTACACTCAGATACACTGAAAATTACACCCAGATACTGTACATTACACCCAGACACTGTACATTACACTCAGATACACTGTACATTACACCCAGATACTGTACATTACACCCAGATACACTGTACATTACACTCAGATACTGTACATTACACCCAGATACTGTACATTACACCCAGAAACTGTACATTACACTCAGATAAACTGTACATTACACCCAGATACTGTACATTACACCCAGATACTGTACATTACACTCAGATACTGTACATTACACTCAGATACTGTACATTACACCCAGAAACTGTACATTACACTCAGATAAACTGTACATTACACCCAGATACTGTACATTACACCCAGATACTGTACATTACACTCAGATACTGTACATTACACTCAGATACTGTACATTACACCCAGAAACTGTACATTACACCCAGATACTGTACATTACACTCAGATACTGTACATTACACTCAGATACACTGTACATTACACCCAGATACTGTACATTACACCAAGATACTGTACATTACACCCAGATACTGTACATTACACCCAGATACACTGTACATTACACCCAGATACACTGTAAATTACACCCAGATACACTGTACATTACACCCAGATACACTGTACATTACACCTAGATACACTGTACAGTACACCCAGATACACTGTACATTACACCCAGATACACTGTACATTACACCCAGATACACTGTACACAACACAATCACATACACTGTACATTACACCCAGATACTGTACATTACACCCAGATACTGTACATTACACCCAGATACACTGTACATTACACTCAGATACTGTACATTACACCCAGATACTGTACATTACACTCAGATACTGTACATTACACTCAGATACTGTACATTACACCCAGATACTGTACATTACACTCAGATACACTGTACATTACACCCAAATACTGTACATTACACCCAGATACTGTACATTACACTCAGAAACACTGTACATTACACCCAGATACACTGTACATTACACCCAGATACTGTACATTACACCCAGATACTGTACATTACACCCAGATACTGTACATTACACTCAGATACCCTGTACATTACACCCAGATACACTGTACATTACACCCAGATACACAGTACATTACACCCAGATACTGTACATTACACTCAGATACACTGTACATTACACCCAGATACTGTACATTACACCCAGATACACTGTAAATTACACTCAGATACTGTACATTACACCCAGATACTGTACATTACACCCAGATACTGTACATTACACTCAGATACACTGTACATTACACCCAGATACTGTACATTACACTCAGATACACTGTACATTACACCCAGATACTGTACATTACACTCAGATACACTGTACATTACACCCAGATACTGTACATTACACCCAGATACACTGTACATTACACCCAGATACTGTACATTACACCCAGATACTGTACATTACACCCAGATACTGTACTTTACACTCAGATACACTGTACATTACACTCAGATACTGTACATTACACCCAGATACTGTACATTACACCCAGATACTGTACATTACACTCAGATACACTGAAAATTACACCCAGATACTGTACATTACACCCAGACACTGTACATTACACTCAGATACACTGTACATTACACCCAGATACTGTACATTACACCCAGATACACTGTACATTACACTCAGATACTGTACATTACACCCAGATACTGTACATTACACCCAGAAACTGTACATTACACTCAGATAAACTGTACATTACACCCAGATACTGTACATTACACCCAGATACTGTACATTACACTCAGATACTGTACATTACACTCAGATACTGTACATTACACCCAGAAACTGTACATTACACTCAGATAAACTGTACATTACACCCAGATACTGTACATTACACCCAGATACTGTACATTACACTCAGATACTGTACATTACACTCAGATACTGTACATTACACCCAGAAACTGTACATTACACCCAGATACTGTACATTACACTCAGATACTGTACATTACACTCAGATACACTGTACATTACACCCAGATACTGTACATTACACCAAGATACTGTACATTACACCCAGATACTGTACATTACACCCAGATACACTGTACATTACACCCAGATACACTGTAAATTACACCCAGATACACTGTACATTACACCCAGATACACTGTACATTACACCCAGATACTGTACATTACACTCAGATACACTGTACATTACACCCAGATACTGTACATTACACCCAGATACACTGTACATTACACTCAGATACTGTACATTACACCCAGATACTGTACATTACACCCAGATACTGTACATTACACCCAGATACACTGTACATTACACCCAGATACTGTACATTACACCCAGATACACTGTACATTATACCCAGATACTGTACATTACACCTAGATACACTGTACAGTACACCCAGATACACTGTACATTACACCCAGATACACTGTACATTACACCCAGATACACTGTACATTACACTCACATACACTGTACATTACACCCAGATACTGTACATTACACCCAGATACTGTACATTACACCCAGATACACTGTACATTACACTCAGATACTGTACATTACACCCAGATACTGTACATTACACTCAGATACTGTACATTACACTCAGATACTGTACATTACACCCAGATACTGTACATTACACTCAGATACACTGTACATTACACCCAGATACTGTACATTACACCCAGGTACTGTACATTACACTCAGATACACTGTAGATTACACTCAGAAACACTGTACATTACACCCAGATACACTGTACATTACACCCAGATACTGTACATTACACCCAGATACTGTACATTACACCCAGATACTGTACATTACACTCAGATACCCTGTACATTACACCCAGATACACTGTACATTACACCCAGATACACTGTACATTACACCCAGATGCTGTACATTACACTCAGATACACTGTACATTACACCCAGATACTGTACATTACACCCAGATACACTGTACATTACACTCAGATACTGTACATTACACCCAGATACTGTACATTACACCCAGATACTGTACATTACACTCAGATACACTGTACATTACACCCAGATACTGTACATTACACTCAGATACACTGTACATTACACCCAGATACTGTACATTACACTCAGATACACTGTACATTACACCCAGATACTGTACATTACACCCAGATACACTGTACATTACACCCAGATACTGTACATTACACTCAGATACACTGGACATTACACTCAGATACTGTACATTACACCCAGATACTGTACATTACACCCAGATACTGTACATTACACTCAGATACACTGTAAATTACACCCAGATACTGTACATTACACCCAGTCACTGTACATTACACTCAGATACACTGTACATTACACCCAGATACTGTACATTACACCCAGATACACTGTACATTACACTCAGATACTGTACATTACACCCAGATACTGTACATTACACCCAGAAACTGTACATTACACTCAGATACACTGTACATTACACCCAGATACTGTACATTACACTCAGATACACTGTACATTACACCCAGATACTGTACATTACACTCAGATACATTGTACATTACACCCAGATACTGTACATTACACCCAGATACACTGTACATTACACCCAGATACTGTACATTACACCCAGATACTGTACATTACACTCAGATACCCTGTACATTACACCCAGATACACTGTACATTACACCCAGATACACAGTACATTACACCCAGATACTGTACATTACACTCAGATACACTGTACATTACACCCAGATACTGTACATTACACCCAGATACACTGTAAATTACACTCAGATACTGTACATTACACCCAGATACTGTACATTACACCCAGATACTGTACATTACACTCAGATACACTGTACATTACACCCAGATACTGTACATTACACTCAGATACACTGTACATTACACCCAGATACTGTACATTACACTCAGATACACTGTACATTACACCCAGATACTGTACATTACACCCAGATACACTGTACATTACACCCAGATACTGTACATTACACCCAGATACTGTACTTTACACTCAGATACACTGTACATTACACTCAGATACTGTACATTACACCCAGATACTGTACATTACACCCAGATACTGTACATTACACTCAGATACACTGAAAATTACACCCAGATACTGTACATTACACCCAGACACTGTACATTACACTCAGATACACTGTACATTACACCCAGATACTGTACATTACACCCAGATACACTGTACATTACACTCAGATACTGTACATTACACCCAGATACTGTACATTACACCCAGATACTGTACATTACACTCAGATACTGTACATTACACTCAGATACTGTACATTACACCCAGAAACTGTACATTACACCCAGATACTGTACATTACACTCAGATACTGTACATTACACTCAGATACACTGTACATTACACCCAGATACTGTACATTACACCAAGATACTGTACATTACACCCAGATACTGTACATTACACCCAGATACACTGTACATTACACCCAGATACACTGTAAATTACACCCAGATACACTGTACATTACACCCAGATACACTGTACATTACACCCAGATACTGTACATTACACTCAGATACACTGTACATTACACCCAGATACTGTACATTACACCCAGATACACTGTACATTACACTCAGATACTGTACATTACACCCAGATACTGTACATTACACCCAGATACTGTACATTACACCCAGATACACTGTACATTACACCCAGATACTGTACATTACACCCAGATACACTGTACATTATACCCAGATACTGTACATTACACCTAGATACACTGTACAGTACACCCAGATACACTGTACATTACACCCAGATACACTGTACATTACACCCAGATACACTGTACACAACACAATCACATACACTGTACATTACACCCAGATACTGTACATTACACCCAGATACTGTACATTACACCCAGATACACTGTACATTACACTCAGATACTGTACATTACACCCAGATACTGTACATTACACTCAGATACTGTACATTACACTCAGATACTGTACATTACACCCAGATACTGTACATTACACTCAGATACACTGTACATTACACCCAGATACTGTACATTACACCCAGGTACTGTACATTACACTCAGATACACTGTAGATTACACTCAGAAACACTGTACATTACACCCAGATACACTGTACATTACACCCAGATACTGTACATTACACCCAGATACTGTACATTACACCCAGATACTGTACATTACACTCAGATACCCTGTACATTACACCCAGATACACTGTACATTACACCCAGATACACTGTACATTACACCCAGATGCTGTACATTACACTCAGATACACTGTACATTACACCCAGATACTGTACATTACACCCAGATACTGTACATTACACCCAGATACACTGTACATTACACTCAGATACTGTACATTACACCCAGATACTGTACATTACACCCAGATACTGTACATTACACTCAGATACACTGTACATTACACCCAGATACTGTACATTACACTCAGATACACTGTACATTACACCCAGATACTGTACATTACACTCAGATACACTGTACATTACACCCAGATACTGTACATTACACCCAGATACACTGTACATTACACCCAGATACTGTACATTACACTCAGATACACTGGACATTACACTCAGATACTGTACATTACACCCAGATACTGTACATTACACCCAGATACTGTACATTACACTCAGATACACTGTAAATTACACCCAGATACTGTACATTACACCCAGTCACTGTACATTACACTCAGATACACTGTACATTACACCCAGATACTGTACATTACACCCAGATACACTGTACATTACACTCAGATACTGTACATTACACCCAGATACTGTACATTACACCCAGAAACTGTACATTACACTCAGATACACTGTACATTACACCCAGATACTGTACATTACACTCAGATACACTGTACATTACACCCAGATACTGTACATTACACTCAGATACATTGTACATTACACCCAGATACTGTACATTACACCCAGATACACTGTACATTACACCCAGATACTGTACATTACACCCAGATACTGTACATTACACTCAGATACACTGTACATTACACTCAGATACTGTAGATTACACCCAGATACTGTACATTACACCCAGATACTGTACATTACACTCAGATACACTGTAAATTACACCCAGATACTGTACATTACACCCAGACACTGTACATTACACTCAGATACACTGTACATTACACCCAGACACTGTACATTACACCCAGATACTGTACATTACACCCAGATACACTGTAGATTACACTCAGATACTGTACATTACACCCAGATACTGTACATTACACCCATATACTGTACATTACACTCAGATACACTGTACATTACACCCAGATACTGTACATTACACCCAGATACTGTACATTACACTCAGAAACACTGTACATTACACCCAGATACTGTACATTACACCCAGATACTGTACATTACACTCAGATACCCTGTACATTACACCCAGATACACTGTACATTACACCCAGATACTGTACATTACACCCAGATAATGTACATTACACTCAGATACACTGTACATTACACTCAGATACTGTACATTACACCCAGATACTGTACATTACACCCAGATACACTGTACATTACACCCAGATACTGTACATTACACCCAGATACTGTACATTACACTCAGATACACTGTACATTACACCCAGATACTGTACATTACACTCAGATACACTGTACATTACACCCAGATACTGTACATTACACCCAGATACTGTACATTACACCCAGATACTGTACATTACACCCAGATACTGTACATTACACTCAGATACACTGTACATTACACTCAGATACTGTACATTACACCCAGATACTGTACATTACACCCAGATACTGTACATTACACTCAGATACACTGTAAATTACACCCAGATACTGTACATTACACCCAGACACTGTACATTACAATCAGATACACTGTACATTACACCCAGATACTGTACATTACACCCAGATACACTGTACATTACACTCAGATACTGTACATTACACCCAGATACTGTACATTACACCCAGATACTGTACATTACACTCAGATACTGTACATTACACTCAGATACTGTACATTACACCCAGAAACTGTACATTACACCCAGATACTGTACATTACACTCAGATACTGTACATTACACTCAGATACACTGTACATTACACCCAGATACTGTACATTACACACAGATACTGTACATTACACCCAGATACTGTACATTACACCCAGATACACTGTACATTACACCCAGATACACTGTAAATTACACCCAGATACACTGTACATTACACCCAGATACACTGTACATTACACCCAGATACTGTACATTACACTCAGATACACTGTACATTACACCCAGATACTGTACATTACACCCAGATACACTGTACATTACACTCAGATACTGTACATTACACCCAGATACTGTACATTACACCCAAATACTGTACATTACACCCAGATACACTGTACATTACACCCAGATACTGTACATTACACCCAGATACACTGTACATTACACCCAGATACACTGTACAGTACACCCAGATACACTGTACATTACACCCAGATACACTGTACATTACACCCAGATACACTGTACATTACACTCAGATACACTGTACATTACACCCAGATACTGTACATTACACTCAGATACACTGTACATTACACCCAGATACTGTACATTACACCCAGGTACTGTACATTACACTCAGATACACTGTAGATTACACTCAGAAACACTGTACATTACACCCAGATACACTGTACATTACACCCAGATACTGTACATTACACCCAGATACTGTACATTACACCCAGATACTGTACATTACACTCAGATACCCTGTACATTACACCCAGATACACTGTACATTACACCCAGATACACTGTACATTACACCCAGATGCTGTACATTACACTCAGATACACTGTACATCACACCCAGATACTGTACATTACACCCAGATACTGTACATTACACCCAGATACACTGTACATTACACTCAGATACTGTACATTACACCCAGATACTGTACATTACACCCAGATACTGTACATTACACTCAGATACACTGTACATTACACCCAGATACTGTACATTACACTCAGATACACTGTACATTACACCCAGATACTGTACATTACACTCAGATACACTGTACATTACACCCAGATACTGTACATTACACCCAGATACACTCTACATTACACCCAGATACTGTACATTACACTCAGATACACTGGACATTACACTCAGATACTGTACATTACACCCAGATACTGTACATTACACCCAGATACTGTACATTACACTCAGATACACTGTAAATTACACCCAGATACTGTACATTACACCCAGACACTGTACATTACACTCAGATACACTGTACATTACACCCAGATACTGTACATTACACCCAGATACACTGTACATTACACTCAGATACTGTACATTACACCCAGATACTGTACATTACACCCAGAAACTGTACATTACACTCAGATACACTGTACATTACACCCAGATACTGTACATTACACTCAGATACACTGTACATTACACCCAGATACTGTACATTACACTCAGATACATTGTACATTACACCCAGATACTGTACATTACACCCAGATACACTGTACATTACACCCAGATACTGTACATTACACCCAGATACTGTACATTACACTCAGATACTGTACATTACACCCAGATACTGTACATTACACTCAGATACACTGTACATTACACCCAGATACTGTACATTACACCCAGATACTGTACATTACACTCAGATACACTGTACATTACACCCAAATACTGTACATTACAACCAGATACTGTACATTACACTCAGAAACACTGTACATTACACCCAGATACACTGTACATTACACCCAGATACTGTACATTACACCCAGATACTGTACATTACACCCAGATACTGTACATTACACTCAGATACCCTGTACATTACACCCAGATACACTGTACATTACACCCAGATACACTGTACATTACACCCAGATGCTGTACATTACACTCAGATACACTGTACATTAAACCCAGATACTGTACATTACACCCAGATACTGTACATTACACCCAGATACTGTACATTACACTCAGATACACTGTACATTACACCCAGATACTGTACATTACACTCAGATACACTGTACATTACACTCAGATACACTGTACATTACACCCAGATACTGTACATTACACCCAGATACACTGTACATTACACCCAGATACTGTACATTACACTCAGATACACTGGACATTACACCCAGATACTGTACATTACACCCAGATACTGTACATTACACTCAGATACACTGTAAATTACACCCAGATACTGTACATTACACCCAGACACTGTACATTACACTCAGATACACTGTACATTACACCCAGATACTGTACATTACACCCAGATACACTGTACATTACACTCAGATACTGTACATTACACCCAGATACTGTACATTACACCCAGAAACTGTACATTACACTCAGATACACTGTACATTACACCCAGATACTGTACATTACACTCAGATACACTGTACATTACACCCAGATACTGTACATTACACTCAGATACATTGTACATTACACCCAGATACTGTACATTACACCCAGATACACTGTACATTACACCCAGATACTGTACATTACACCCAGATACTGTACATTACACTCAGATACACTGTACATTACACTCAGATACTGTACATTACACCCAGATACTGTACATTACACCCAGATACTGTACATTACACTCAGATACACTGTAAATTACACCCAGAGACTGTACATTACACCCAGATACACTGTACATTACACCCAGATACTGTACATTACACCCAGATACACTGTACATTACACCCAGATACTGTACATTACACCCAGATACTGTACATTACACTCAGATACACTGTACATTACACCCAGATACTGTACATTACACTCAGATACACTGTACATTACACCCAGATACTGTACATTACACTCAGATACCCTGTACATTACACCCAGATACACTGTACATTACACCCAGATACACTGTACATTACACCCAGATGCTGTACATTACACTCAGATACACTGTACATTACACCCAGATACTGTACATTACACCCAGATACTGTACATTACACCCAGATACACTGTACATTACACTCAGATACTGTACATTACACCCAGATACTGTACATTACACCCAGATACTGTACATTACACTCAGATACACTGTACATTACACCCAGATACTGTACATTACACTCAGATACACTGTACATTACACCCAGATACTGTACATTACACTCAGATACACTGTACATTACACCCAGATACTGTACATTACACCCAGATACACTGTACATTACACCCAGATACTGTACATTACACTCAGATACACTGGACATTACACTCAGATACTGTACATTACACCCAGATACTGTACATTACACCCAGATACTGTACATTACACTCAGATACACTGTACATTACACCCAGATACTGTACATTACACCCAGTCACTGTACATTACACTCAGATACACTGTACATTACACCCAGATACTGTACATTACACCCAGATACACTGTACATTACACTCAGATACTGTACATTACACCCAGATACTGTACATTACACCCAGAAACTGTACATTACACTCAGATACACTGTACATTACACCCAGATACTGTACATTACACTCAGATACACTGTACATTACACCCAGATACTGTACATTACACTCAGATACATTGTACATTACACCCAGATACTGTACATTACACCCAGATACACTGTACATTACACCCAGATACTGTACATTACACCCAGATACTGTACATTACACTCAGATACCCTGTACATTACACCCAGATACACTGTACATTACACCCAGATACACAGTACATTACACCCAGATACTGTACATTACACTCAGATACACTGTACATTACACCCAGATACTGTACATTACACCCAGATACACTGTAAATTACACTCAGATACTGTACATTACACCCAGATACTGTACATTACACCCAGATACTGTACATTACACTCAGATACACTGTACATTACACCCAGATACTGTACATTACACTCAGATACACTGTACATTACACCCAGATACTGTACATTACACTCAGATACACTGTACATTACACCCAGATACTGTACATTACACCCAGATACACTGTACATTACACCCAGATACTGTACATTACACCCAGATACTGTACTTTACACTCAGATACACTGTACATTACACTCAGATACTGTACATTACACCCAGATACTGTACATTACACCCAGATACTGTACATTACACTCAGATACACTGAAAATTACACCCAGATACTGTACATTACACCCAGACACTGTACATTACACTCAGATACACTGTACATTACACCCAGATACTGTACATTACACCCAGATACACTGTACATTACACTCAGATACTGTACATTACACCCAGATACTGTACATTACACCCAGATACTGTACATTACACTCAGATACTGTACATTACACTCAGATACTGTACATTACACCCAGAAACTGTACATTACACCCAGATACTGTACATTACACTCAGATACTGTACATTACACTCAGATACACTGTACATTACACCCAGATACTGTACATTACACCAAGATACTGTACATTACACCCAGATACTGTACATTACACCCAGATACACTGTACATTACACCCAGATACACTGTAAATTACACCCAGATACACTGTACATTACACCCAGATACACTGTACATTACACCCAGATACTGTACATTACACTCAGATACACTGTACATTACACCCAGATACTGTACATTACACCCAGATACACTGTACATTACACTCAGATACTGTACATTACACCCAGATACTGTACATTACACCCAGATACTGTACATTACACCCAGATACACTGTACATTACACCCAGATACTGTACATTACACCCAGATACACTGTACATTATACCCAGATACTGTACATTACACCTAGATACACTGTACAGTACACCCAGATACACTGTACATTACACCCAGATACACTGTACATTACACCCAGATACACTGTACACAACACAATCACATACACTGTACATTACACCCAGATACTGTACATTACACCCAGATACTGTACATTACACCCAGATACACTGTACATTACACTCAGATACTGTACATTACACCCAGATACTGTACATTACACCCAGATACACTGTACATTACACCCAGATACTGTACATTACACCCAGATACTGTACTTTACACTCAGATACACTGTACATTACACTCAGATACTGTACATTACACCCAGATACTGTACATTACACCCAGATACTGTACATTACACTCAGATACACTGAAAATTACACCCAGATACTGTACATTACACCCAGACACTGTACATTACACTCAGATACACTGTACATTACACCCAGATACTGTACATTACACCCAGATACACTGTACATTACACTCAGATACTGTACATTACACCCAGATACTGTACATTACACCCAGATACTGTACATTACACTCAGATACTGTACATTACACTCAGATACTGTACATTACACCCAGAAACTGTACATTACACCCAGATACTGTACATTACACTCAGATACTGTACATTACACTCAGATACACTGTACATTACACCCAGATACTGTACATTACACCAAGATACTGTACATTACACCCAGATACTGTACATTACACCCAGATACACTGTACATTACACCCAGATACACTGTAAATTACACCCAGATACACTGTACATTACACCCAGATACACTGTACATTACACCCAGATACTGTACATTACACTCAGATACACTGTACATTACACCCAGATACTGTACATTACACCCAGATACACTGTACATTACACTCAGATACTGTACATTACACCCAGATACTGTACATTACACCCAGATACTGTACATTACACCCAGATACACTGTACATTACACCCAGATACTGTACATTACACCCAGATACACTGTACATTATACCCAGATACTGTACATTACACCTAGATACACTGTACAGTACACCCAGATACACTGTACATTACACCCAGATACACTGTACATTACACCCAGATACACTGTACACAACACAATCACATACACTGTACATTACACCCAGATACTGTACATTACACCCAGATACTGTACATTACACCCAGATACACTGTACATTACACTCAGATACTGTACATTACACCCAGATACTGTACATTACACTCAGATACTGTACATTACACTCAGATACTGTACATTACACCCAGATACTGTACATTACACTCAGATACACTGTACATTACACCCAGATACTGTACATTACACCCAGGTACTGTACATTACACTCAGATACACTGTAGATTACACTCAGAAACACTGTACATTACACCCAGATACACTGTACATTACACCCAGATACTGTACATTACACCCAGATACTGTACATTACACCCAGATACTGTACATTACACTCAGATACCCTGTACATTACACCCAGATACACTGTACATTACACCCAGATACACTGTACATTACACCCAGATGCTGTACATTACACTCAGATACACTGTACATTACACCCAGATACTGTACATTACACCCAGATACTGTACATTACACCCAGATACACTGTACATTACACTCAGATACTGTACATTACACCCAGATACTGTACATTACACCCAGATACTGTACATTACACTCAGATACACTGTACATTACACCCAGATACTGTACATTACACTCAGATACACTGTACATTACACCCAGATACTGTACATTACACTCAGATACACTGTACATTACACCCAGATACTGTACATTACACCCAGATACACTGTACATTACACCCAGATACTGTACATTACACTCAGATACACTGGACATTACACTCAGATACTGTACATTACACCCAGATACTGTACATTACACCCAGATACTGTACATTACACTCAGATACACTGTAAATTACACCCAGATACTGTACATTACACCCAGTCACTGTACATTACACTCAGATACACTGTACATTACACCCAGATACTGTACATTACACCCAGATACACTGTACATTACACTCAGATACTGTACATTACACCCAGATACTGTACATTACACCCAGAAACTGTACATTACACTCAGATACACTGTACATTACACCCAGATACTGTACATTACACTCAGATACACTGTACATTACACCCAGATACTGTACATTACACTCAGATACATTGTACATTACACCCAGATACTGTACATTACACCCAGATATACTGTACATTACACCCAGATACTGTACATTACACCCAGATACTGTACATTACACTCAGATACACTGTACATTACACTCAGATACTGTAGATTACACCCAGATACTGTACATTACACCCAGATACTGTACATTACACTCAGATACACTGTAAATTACACCCAGATACTGTACATTACACCCAGACACTGTACATTACACTCAGATACACTGTACATTACACCCAGACACTGTACATTACACCCAGATACTGTACATTACACCCAGATACACTGTAGATTACACTCAGATACTGTACATTACACCCAGATACTGTACATTACACCCATATACTGTACATTACACTCAGATACACTGTACATTACACCCAGATACTGTACATTACACCCAGATACTGTACATTACACTCAGAAACACTGTACATTACACCCAGATACTGTACATTACACCCAGATACTGTACATTACACTCAGATACCCTGTACATTACACCCAGATACACTGTACATTACACCCAGATACTGTACATTACACCCAGATAATGTACATTACACTCAGATACACTGTACATTACACTCAGATACTGTACATTACACCCAGATACTGTACATTACACCCAGATACACTGTACATTACACCCAGATACTGTACATTACACCCAGATACTGTACATTACACTCAGATACACTGTACATTACACCCAGATACTGTACATTACACTCAGATACACTGTACATTACACCCAGATACTGTACATTACACCCAGATACTGTACATTACACCCAGATACTGTACATTACACCCAGATACTGTACATTACACTCAGATACACTGTACATTACACTCAGATACTGTACATTACACCCAGATACTGTACATTACACCCAGATACTGTACATTACACTCAGATACACTGTAAATTACACCCAGATACTGTACATTACACCCAGACACTGTACATTACAATCAGATACACTGTACATTACACCCAGATACTGTACATTACACCCAGATACACTGTACATTACACTCAGATACTGTACATTACACCCAGATACTGTACATTACACCCAGATACTGTACATTACACTCAGATACTGTACATTACACTCAGATACTGTACATTACACCCAGAAACTGTACATTACACCCAGATACTGTACATTACACTCAGATACTGTACATTACACTCAGATACACTGTACATTACACCCAGATACTGTACATTACACACAGATACTGTACATTACACCCAGATACTGTACATTACACCCAGATACACTGTACATTACACCCAGATACACTGTAAATTACACCCAGATACACTGTACATTACACCCAGATACACTGTACATTACACCCAGATACTGTACATTACACTCAGATACACTGTACATTACACCCAGATACTGTACATTACACCCAGATACACTGTACATTACACTCAGATACTGTACATTACACCCAGATACTGTACATTACACCCAAATACTGTACATTACACCCAGATACACTGTACATTACACCCAGATACTGTACATTACACCCAGATACACTGTACATTACACCCAGATACACTGTACAGTACACCCAGATACACTGTACATTACACCCAGATACACTGTACATTACACCCAGATACACTGTACATTACACTCAGATACACTGTACATTACACCCAGATACTGTACATTACACTCAGATACACTGTACATTACACCCAGATACTGTACATTACACCCAGGTACTGTACATTACACTCAGATACACTGTAGATTACACTCAGAAACACTGTACATTACACCCAGATACACTGTACATTACACCCAGATACTGTACATTACACCCAGATACTGTACATTACACCCAGATACTGTACATTACACTCAGATACCCTGTACATTACACCCAGATACACTGTACATTACACCCAGATACACTGTACATTACACCCAGATGCTGTACATTACACTCAGATACACTGTACATCACACCCAGATACTGTACATTACACCCAGATACTGTACATTACACCCAGATACACTGTACATTACACTCAGATACTGTACATTACACCCAGATACTGTACATTACACCCAGATACTGTACATTACACTCAGATACACTGTACATTACACCCAGATACTGTACATTACACTCAGATACACTGTACATTACACCCAGATACTGTACATTACACTCAGATACACTGTACATTACACCCAGATACTGTACATTACACCCAGATACACTGTACATTACACCCAGATACTGTACATTACACTCAGATACACTGGACATTACACTCAGATACTGTACATTACACCCAGATACTGTACATTACACCCAGATACTGTACATTACACTCAGATACACTGTAAATTACACCCAGATACTGTACATTACACCCAGACACTGTACATTACACTCAGATACACTGTACATTACACCCAGATACTGTACATTACACCCAGATACACTGTACATTACACTCAGATACTGTACATTACACCCAGATACTGTACATTACACCCAGAAACTGTACATTACACTCAGATACACTGTACATTACACCCAGATACTGTACATTACACTCAGATACACTGTACATTACACCCAGATACTGTACATTACACTCAGATACATTGTACATTACACCCAGATACTGTACATTACACCCAGATACACTGTACATTACACCCAGATACTGTACATTACACCCAGATACTGTACATTACACTCAGATACTGTACATTACACCCAGATACTGTACATTACACTCAGATACACTGTACATTACACCCAGATACTGTACATTACACCCAGATACTGTACATTACACTCAGATACACTGTACATTACACCCAAATACTGTACATTACAACCAGATACTGTACATTACACTCAGAAACACTGTACATTACACCCAGATACACTGTACATTACACCCAGATACTGTACATTACACCCAGATACTGTACATTACACCCAGATACTGTACATTACACTCAGATACCCTGTACATTACACCCAGATACACTGTACATTACACCCAGATACACTGTACATTACACCCAGATGCTGTACATTACACTCAGATACACTGTACATTAAACCCAGATACTGTACATTACACCCAGATACTGTACATTACACCCAGATACTGTACATTACACTCAGATACACTGTACATTACACCCAGATACTGTACATTACACTCAGATACACTGTACATTACACTCAGATACACTGTACATTACACCCAGATACTGTACATTACACCCAGATACACTGTACATTACACCCAGATACTGTACATTACACTCAGATACACTGGACATTACACCCAGATACTGTACATTACACCCAGATACTGTACATTACACTCAGATACACTGTAAATTACACCCAGATACTGTACATTACACCCAGACACTGTACATTACACTCAGATACACTGTACATTACACCCAGATACTGTACATTACACCCAGATACACTGTACATTACACTCAGATACTGTACATTACACCCAGATACTGTACATTACACCCAGAAACTGTACATTACACTCAGATACACTGTACATTACACCCAGATACTGTACATTACACTCAGATACACTGTACATTACACCCAGATACTGTACATTACACTCAGATACATTGTACATTACACCCAGATACTGTACATTACACCCAGATACACTGTACATTACACCCAGATACTGTACATTACACCCAGATACTGTACATTACACTCAGATACACTGTACATTACACTCAGATACTGTACATTACACCCAGATACTGTACATTACACCCAGATACTGTACATTACACTCAGATACACTGTAAATTACACCCAGAGACTGTACATTACACCCAGATACACTGTACATTACACCCAGATACTGTACATTACACCCAGATACACTGTACATTACACCCAGATACTGTACATTACACCCAGATACTGTACATTACACTCAGATACACTGTACATTACACCCAGATACTGTACATTACACTCAGATACACTGTACATTACACCCAGATACTGTACATTACACTCAGATACCCTGTACATTACACCCAGATACACTGTACATTACACCCAGATACACTGTACATTACACCCAGATGCTGTACATTACACTCAGATACACTGTACATTACACCCAGATACTGTACATTACACCCAGATACTGTACATTACACCCAGATACACTGTACATTACACTCAGATACTGTACATTACACCCAGATACTGTACATTACACCCAGATACTGTACATTACACTCAGATACACTGTACATTACACCCAGATACTGTACATTACACTCAGATACACTGTACATTACACCCAGATACTGTACATTACACTCAGATACACTGTACATTACACCCAGATACTGTACATTACACCCAGATACACTGTACATTACACCCAGATACTGTACATTACACTCAGATACACTGGACATTACACTCAGATACTGTACATTACACCCAGATACTGTACATTACACCCAGATACTGTACATTACACTCAGATACACTGTAAATTACACCCAGATACTGTACATTACACCCAGTCACTGTACATTACACTCAGATACACTGTACATTACACCCAGATACTGTACATTACACCCAGATACACTGTACATTACACTCAGATACTGTACATTACACCCAGATACTGTACATTACACCCAGAAACTGTACATTACACTCAGATACACTGTACATTACACCCAGATACTGTACATTACACTCAGATACACTGTACATTACACCCAGATACTGTACATTACACTCAGATACATTGTACATTACACCCAGATACTGTACATTACACCCAGATACACTGTACATTACACCCAGATACTGTACATTACACCCAGATACTGTACATTACACTCAGATACCCTGTACATTACACCCAGATACACTGTACATTACACCCAGATACACAGTACATTACACCCAGATACTGTACATTACACTCAGATACACTGTACATTACACCCAGATACTGTACATTACACCCAGATACACTGTAAATTACACTCAGATACTGTACATTACACCCAGATACTGTACATTACACCCAGATACTGTACATTACACTCAGATACACTGTACATTACACCCAGATACTGTACATTACACTCAGATACACTGTACATTACACCCAGATACTGTACATTACACTCAGATACACTGTACATTACACCCAGATACTGTACATTACACCCAGATACACTGTACATTACACCCAGATACTGTACATTACACCCAGATACTGTACTTTACACTCAGATACACTGTACATTACACTCAGATACTGTACATTACACCCAGATACTGTACATTACACCCAGATACTGTACATTACACTCAGATACACTGAAAATTACACCCAGATACTGTACATTACACCCAGACACTGTACATTACACTCAGATACACTGTACATTACACCCAGATACTGTACATTACACCCAGATACACTGTACATTACACTCAGATACTGTACATTACACCCAGATACTGTACATTACACCCAGAAACTGTACATTACACTCAGATAAACTGTACATTACACCCAGATACTGTACATTACACCCAGATACTGTACATTACACTCAGATACTGTACATTACACTCAGATACTGTACATTACACCCAGAAACTGTACATTACACTCAGATAAACTGTACATTACACCCAGATACTGTACATTACACCCAGATACTGTACATTACACTCAGATACTGTACATTACACTCAGATACTGTACATTACACCCAGAAACTGTACATTACACCCAGATACTGTACATTACACTCAGATACTGTACATTACACTCAGATACACTGTACATTACACCCAGATACTGTACATTACACCAAGATACTGTACATTACACCCAGATACTGTACATTACACCCAGATACACTGTACATTACACCCAGATACACTGTAAATTACACCCAGATACACTGTACATTACACCCAGATACACTGTACATTACACCCAGATACTGTACATTACACTCAGATACACTGTACATTACACCCAGATACTGTACATTACACCCAGATACACTGTACATTACACTCAGATACTGTACATTACACCCAGATACTGTACATTACACCCAGATACTGTACATTACACCCAGATACACTGTACATTACACCCAGATACTGTACATTACACCCAGATACACTGTACATTATACCCAGATACTGTACATTACACCTAGATACACTGTACAGTACACCCAGATACACTGTACATTACACCCAGATACACTGTACATTACACCCAGATACACTGTACATTACACTCACATACACTGTACATTACACCCAGATACTGTACATTACACCCAGATACTGTACATTACACCCAGATACACTGTACATTACACTCAGATACTGTACATTACACCCAGATACTGTACATTACACTCAGATACTGTACATTACACTCAGATACTGTACATTACACCCAGATACTGTACATTACACTCAGATACACTGTACATTACACCCAGATACTGTACATTACACCCAGGTACTGTACATTACACTCAGATACACTGTAGATTACACTCAGAAACACTGTACATTACACCCAGATACACTGTACATTACACCCAGATACTGTACATTACACCCAGATACTGTACATTACACCCAGATACTGTACATTACACTCAGATACCCTGTACATTACACCCAGATACACTGTACATTACACCCAGATACACTGTACATTACACCCAGATGCTGTACATTACACTCAGATACACTGTACATTACACCCAGATACTGTACATTACACCCAGATACACTGTACATTACACTCAGATACTGTACATTACACCCAGATACTGTACATTACACCCAGATACTGTACATTACACTCAGATACACTGTACATTACACCCAGATACTGTACATTACACTCAGATACACTGTACATTACACCCAGATACTGTACATTACACTCAGATACACTGTACATTACACCCAGATACTGTACATTACACCCAGATACACTGTACATTACACCCAGATACTGTACATTACACTCAGATACACTGGACATTACACTCAGATACTGTACATTACACCCAGATACTGTACATTACACCCAGATACTGTACATTACACTCAGATACACTGTAAATTACACCCAGATACTGTACATTACACCCAGTCACTGTACATTACACTCAGATACACTGTACATTACACCCAGATACTGTACATTACACCCAGATACACTGTACATTACACTCAGATACTGTACATTACACCCAGATACTGTACATTACACCCAGAAACTGTACATTACACTCAGATACACTGTACATTACACCCAGATACTGTACATTACACTCAGATACACTGTACATTACACCCAGATACTGTACATTACACTCAGATACATTGTACATTACACCCAGATACTGTACATTACACCCAGATACACTGTACATTACACCCAGATACTGTACATTACACCCAGATACTGTACATTACACTCAGATACCCTGTACATTACACCCAGATACACTGTACATTACACCCAGATACACAGTACATTACACCCAGATACTGTACATTACACTCAGATACACTGTACATTACACCCAGATACTGTACATTACACCCAGATACACTGTAAATTACACTCAGATACTGTACATTACACCCAGATACTGTACATTACACCCAGATACTGTACATTACACTCAGATACACTGTACATTACACCCAGATACTGTACATTACACTCAGATACACTGTACATTACACCCAGATACTGTACATTACACTCAGATACACTGTACATTACACCCAGATACTGTACATTACACCCAGATACACTGTACATTACACCCAGATACTGTACATTACACCCAGATACTGTACTTTACACTCAGATACACTGTACATTACACTCAGATACTGTACATTACACCCAGATACTGTACATTACACCCAGATACTGTACATTACACTCAGATACACTGAAAATTACACCCAGATACTGTACATTACACCCAGACACTGTACATTACACTCAGATACACTGTACATTACACCCAGATACTGTACATTACACCCAGATACACTGTACATTACACTCAGATACTGTACATTACACCCAGATACTGTACATTACACCCAGATACTGTACATTACACTCAGATACTGTACATTACACTCAGATACTGTACATTACACCCAGAAACTGTACATTACACCCAGATACTGTACATTACACTCAGATACTGTACATTACACTCAGATACACTGTACATTACACCCAGATACTGTACATTACACCAAGATACTGTACATTACACCCAGATACTGTACATTACACCCAGATACACTGTACATTACACCCAGATACACTGTAAATTACACCCAGATACACTGTACATTACACCCAGATACACTGTACATTACACCCAGATACTGTACATTACACTCAGATACACTGTACATTACACCCAGATACTGTACATTACACCCAGATACACTGTACATTACACTCAGATACTGTACATTACACCCAGATACTGTACATTACACCCAGATACTGTACATTACACCCAGATACACTGTACATTACACCCAGATACTGTACATTACACCCAGATACACTGTACATTATACCCAGATACTGTACATTACACCTAGATACACTGTACAGTACACCCAGATACACTGTACATTACACCCAGATACACTGTACATTACACCCAGATACACTGTACACAACACAATCACATACACTGTACATTACACCCAGATACTGTACATTACACCCAGATACTGTACATTACACCCAGATACACTGTACATTACACTCAGATACTGTACATTACACCCAGATACTGTACATTACACTCAGATACTGTACATTACACTCAGATACTGTACATTACACCCAGATACTGTACATTACACTCAGATACACTGTACATTACACCCAGATACTGTACATTACACCCAGGTACTGTACATTACACTCAGATACACTGTAGATTACACTCAGAAACACTGTACATTACACCCAGATACACTGTACATTACACCCAGATACTGTACATTACACCCAGATACTGTACATTACACCCAGATACTGTACATTACACTCAGATACCCTGTACATTACACCCAGATACACTGTACATTACACCCAGATACACTGTACATTACACCCAGATGCTGTACATTACACTCAGATACACTGTACATTACACCCAGATACTGTACATTACACCCAGATACTGTACATTACACCCAGATACACTGTACATTACACTCAGATACTGTACATTACACCCAGATACTGTACATTACACCCAGATACTGTACATTACACTCAGATACACTGTACATTACACCCAGATACTGTACATTACACTCAGATACACTGTACATTACACCCAGATACTGTACATTACACTCAGATACACTGTACATTACACCCAGATACTGTACATTACACCCAGATACACTGTACATTACACCCAGATACTGTACATTACACTCAGATACACTGGACATTACACTCAGATACTGTACATTACACCCAGATACTGTACATTACACCCAGATACTGTACATTACACTCAGATACACTGTAAATTACACCCAGATACTGTACATTACACCCAGTCACTGTACATTACACTCAGATACACTGTACATTACACCCAGATACTGTACATTACACCCAGATACACTGTACATTACACTCAGATACTGTACATTACACCCAGATACTGTACATTACACCCAGAAACTGTACATTACACTCAGATACACTGTACATTACACCCAGATACTGTACATTACACTCAGATACACTGTACATTACACCCAGATACTGTACATTACACTCAGATACATTGTACATTACACCCAGATACTGTACATTACACCCAGATACACTGTACATTACACCCAGATACTGTACATTACACCCAGATACTGTACATTACACTCAGATACACTGTACATTACACTCAGATACTGTAGATTACACCCAGATACTGTACATTACACCCAGATACTGTACATTACACTCAGATACACTGTAAATTACACCCAGATACTGTACATTACACCCAGACACTGTACATTACACTCAGATACACTGTACATTACACCCAGACACTGTACATTACACCCAGATACTGTACATTACACCCAGATACACTGTAGATTACACTCAGATACTGTACATTACACCCAGATACTGTACATTACACCCATATACTGTACATTACACTCAGATACACTGTACATTACACCCAGATACTGTACATTACACCCAGATACTGTACATTACACTCAGAAACACTGTACATTACACCCAGATACTGTACATTACACCCAGATACTGTACATTACACTCAGATACCCTGTACATTACACCCAGATACACTGTACATTACACCCAGATACTGTACATTACACCCAGATAATGTACATTACACTCAGATACACTGTACATTACACTCAGATACTGTACATTACACCCAGATACTGTACATTACACCCAGATACACTGTACATTACACCCAGATACTGTACATTACACCCAGATACTGTACATTACACTCAGATACACTGTACATTACACCCAGATACTGTACATTACACTCAGATACACTGTACATTACACCCAGATACTGTACATTACACCCAGATACTGTACATTACACCCAGATACTGTACATTACACCCAGATACTGTACATTACACTCAGATACACTGTACATTACACTCAGATACTGTACATTACACCCAGATACTGTACATTACACCCAGATACTGTACATTACACTCAGATACACTGTAAATTACACCCAGATACTGTACATTACACCCAGACACTGTACATTACAATCAGATACACTGTACATTACACCCAGATACTGTACATTACACCCAGATACACTGTACATTACACTCAGATACTGTACATTACACCCAGATACTGTACATTACACCCAGATACTGTACATTACACTCAGATACTGTACATTACACTCAGATACTGTACATTACACCCAGAAACTGTACATTACACCCAGATACTGTACATTACACTCAGATACTGTACATTACACTCAGATACACTGTACATTACACCCAGATACTGTACATTACACACAGATACTGTACATTACACCCAGATACTGTACATTACACCCAGATACACTGTACATTACACCCAGATACACTGTAAATTACACCCAGATACACTGTACATTACACCCAGATACACTGTACATTACACCCAGATACTGTACATTACACTCAGATACACTGTACATTACACCCAGATACTGTACATTACACCCAGATACACTGTACATTACACTCAGATACTGTACATTACACCCAGATACTGTACATTACACCCAAATACTGTACATTACACCCAGATACACTGTACATTACACCCAGATACTGTACATTACACCCAGATACACTGTACATTACACCCAGATACACTGTACAGTACACCCAGATACACTGTACATTACACCCAGATACACTGTACATTACACCCAGATACACTGTACATTACACTCAGATACACTGTACATTACACCCAGATACTGTACATTACACTCAGATACACTGTACATTACACCCAGATACTGTACATTACACCCAGGTACTGTACATTACACTCAGATACACTGTAGATTACACTCAGAAACACTGTACATTACACCCAGATACACTGTACATTACACCCAGATACTGTACATTACACCCAGATACTGTACATTACACCCAGATACTGTACATTACACTCAGATACCCTGTACATTACACCCAGATACACTGTACATTACACCCAGATACACTGTACATTACACCCAGATGCTGTACATTACACTCAGATACACTGTACATCACACCCAGATACTGTACATTACACCCAGATACTGTACATTACACCCAGATACACTGTACATTACACTCAGATACTGTACATTACACCCAGATACTGTACATTACACCCAGATACTGTACATTACACTCAGATACACTGTACATTACACCCAGATACTGTACATTACACTCAGATACACTGTACATTACACCCAGATACTGTACATTACACTCAGATACACTGTACATTACACCCAGATACTGTACATTACACCCAGATACACTGTACATTACACCCAGATACTGTACATTACACTCAGATACACTGGACATTACACTCAGATACTGTACATTACACCCAGATACTGTACATTACACCCAGATACTGTACATTACACTCAGATACACTGTAAATTACACCCAGATACTGTACATTACACCCAGACACTGTACATTACACTCAGATACACTGTACATTACACCCAGATACTGTACATTACACCCAGATACACTGTACATTACACTCAGATACTGTACATTACACCCAGATACTGTACATTACACCCAGAAACTGTACATTACACTCAGATACACTGTACATTACACCCAGATACTGTACATTACACTCAGATACACTGTACATTACACCCAGATACTGTACATTACACTCAGATACATTGTACATTACACCCAGATACTGTACATTACACCCAGATACACTGTACATTACACCCAGATACTGTACATTACACCCAGATACTGTACATTACACTCAGATACTGTACATTACACCCAGATACTGTACATTACACTCAGATACACTGTACATTACACCCAGATACTGTACATTACACCCAGATACTGTACATTACACTCAGATACACTGTACATTACACCCAAATACTGTACATTACAACCAGATACTGTACATTACACTCAGAAACACTGTACATTACACCCAGATACACTGTACATTACACCCAGATACTGTACATTACACCCAGATACTGTACATTACACCCAGATACTGTACATTACACTCAGATACCCTGTACATTACACCCAGATACACTGTACATTACACCCAGATACACTGTACATTACACCCAGATGCTGTACATTACACTCAGATACACTGTACATTAAACCCAGATACTGTACATTACACCCAGATACTGTACATTACACCCAGATACTGTACATTACACTCAGATACACTGTACATTACACCCAGATACTGTACATTACACTCAGATACACTGTACATTACACTCAGATACACTGTACATTACACCCAGATACTGTACATTACACCCAGATACACTGTACATTACACCCAGATACTGTACATTACACTCAGATACACTGGACATTACACCCAGATACTGTACATTACACCCAGATACTGTACATTACACTCAGATACACTGTAAATTACACCCAGATACTGTACATTACACCCAGACACTGTACATTACACTCAGATACACTGTACATTACACCCAGATACTGTACATTACACCCAGATACACTGTACATTACACTCAGATACTGTACATTACACCCAGATACTGTACATTACACCCAGAAACTGTACATTACACTCAGATACACTGTACATTACACCCAGATACTGTACATTACACTCAGATACACTGTACATTACACGCAGATACTGTACATTACACTCAGATACATTGTACATTACACCCAGATACTGTACATTACACCCAGATACACTGTACATTACACCCAGATACTGTACATTACACCCAGATACTGTACATTACACTCAGATACACTGTACATTACACTCAGATACTGTACATTACACCCAGATACTGTACATTACACCCAGATACTGTACATTACACTCAGATACACTGTAAATTACACCCAGAGACTGTACATTACACCCAGATACACTGTACATTACACCCAGATACTGTACATTACACCCAGATACACTGTACATTACACCCAGATACTGTACATTACACTCAGATACACTGTACATTACACCCAGATACTGTACATTACACCCAGATACACTGTACATTACACCCAGATACTGTACATTACACTCAGATACACTGGACATTACACTCAGATACCGTACATTACACCCAGATACTGTACATTACACCCAGATACACTGTACATTACACCCAGATACTGTACATTACACCCAGATACTGTACATTACACCCAGATACACTGTACATTACACCCAGATACTGTACATTACACTCAGATACACTGTACATTGCACCCAGATACTGTACATTACACCCAGATACACTGTACATTACACCCATATACTGTACATTACACTCAGATACACTGTACATTACACCCAGATACTGTACATTACACTCAGAAACACTGTACATTACACCCAGATACTGTACATTACACCCAGATACTGTACATTACACTCAGATACCCTGTACATTACACCCAGATACACTGTACATTACACCCAGATACTGTACATTACACCCAGATACTGTACATTACACTCAGATACACTGTACATTACACTCAGATACTGTACATTACACCCAGATACTGTACATTACACCCAGATACACTGTACATTACACCCAGATACTGTACATTACACCCAGATACTGTACATTACACCCAGATACACTGTACATTACACCCAGATACTGTACATTACACCCAGATACTGTACATTACACCCAGATACTGTACATTACACTCAGATACACTGTACATTACACTCAGATACTGTAGATTACACCCAGATACTGTACATTACACCCAGATACTGCACATTACACTCAGATACACTGTAAATTACACCCAGATACTGTACATTACACCCAGACACTGTACATTACACTCAGATACACTGTACATTGCACCCAGATACTGTACATTACACCCAGATACTGTACATTACACCCAGATACACTGTAGATTACACTCAGGTACTGTACATTACACCCAGATACTGTACATTACATCCATATACTGTACATTACACTCAGATACACTGTACATTACACCCAGATACTGTACATTACACCCACATACTGTACATTACACTCAGAAGCAGTGTACATTACACCCAGATACTGTACATTACACCCAGATACTGTACATTACACTCAGATACCCTGTACATTACACCCAGATACTGTACATTACACCCAGATACACTGTACATTACACCCAGATACACTGTACATTACACCCAGATACTGTACATTACACCCAGATACACTGTACATTACACCCAGATACTGTACATTACACCCAGATACTGTACATTACACCCAGATACTGTACATTACACCCAGATACACTGTACATTACACCCAGATACTGTACATTACACCCAGATACTGTACATTACACCCAGATACTGTACATTACACCCAGATACTGTACATTACACTCAGATACACTGTACATTACACCCAGATACTGTACATTACACCCAGATACACTGTACATTACACTCAGATACTGTACATTACACACAGATACTGTACATTACACCCAGATACTGTACATTACACTCAGATACACTGTACATTACACCCAGATACTGTACATTACACCCAGATACTGTACATTACACCCAGATACTGTACATTACACTCAGATACCCTGTACATTACACCCAGATACAATGTACATTACACCCAGATACTGTACATTACACGCAGATACTGTACATTACACCAAGACACACTGTACAATACACTCAGATACTGTACATTACACCCAGAAACTGTACATTACACCCAGAAACTGTACATTACACCCAGATACTGTACATTACACTCAGATACACTGTACATTACACCCAGATACTGTACATTACACCCAGATACTGTACATTACACCCAGATACACTGTACATTATACCCAGATACTGTACATTACACCCAGATACACTGTACATTACACCCAGATACACTGTACATTACACCCAGATACACTGTACATTACACCCAGATACTGTACATTACACTCAGATACACTGTACATTACACCCAGATACTGTACATTACACCCAGATACTGTACATTACACCCAGATACTGTACATTACACCCAGATACACTGTACATTACACCCAGATACTGTACATTACACCCAGATACACTGTACATTACACCCAGATACACTGTACATTACACCCAGATACTGTACATTACACCCAGATACACTGTACATTACACCCAGATACACTGTACATTACACCCAGATACTGTACATTACACCCAGATACACTGTACATTACATCCAGATACACTGTACATTACACCCAGATACACTGTACATTACACCCAGATGCTGTACATTACACTCAGATACACTGTACATTACACCCAGATACTGTACATTACACCCAGATACTGTACATTACACCCAGATACACTGTACATTACACTCTGATACTGTACATTACACCCAGATACTGTACATTACACCCAGATACTGTACATTACACTCAGATACACTGTACATTACACCCAGATACTGTACATTACACTCAGATACACTGTACATTACACCCAGATACTGTACATTACACTCAGATACACTGTACATTACACCCAGATACTGTACATTACACCCAGATACACTGTACATTACACTCAGATACTGTACATTACACCCAGATACTGTACATTACACCCAGAAACTGTACATTACACTCAGATACACTGTACATTACACCCAGATACTGTACATTACACTCAGATACACTGTACATTACACCCAGATACTGTACATTACACTCAGATACATTGTACATTACACCAAGATACTGGACATTACACCCAGATACACTGTACATTACACCCAGATACTGTACATTACACCCAGATACTGTACATTACACTCAGATACACTGTACATTACACTCAGATACTGTAGATTACACCCAGATACTGTACATTACACCCAGATACTGTACATTACACTCAGATACACTGTAAATTACACCCAGATACTGTACATTACACCCAGACACTGTACATTACACTCAGATACACTGTACATTACACCCAGATACTGTACATAACACCCAGATACTGTACATTACACCCAGATTCACTGTAGATTACACTCAGATACTGTACATTACACCCAGATACTGTACATTACACCCATATACTGTACATTACACTCAGATACACTGTACATTACACCCAGATACTGTACATTACACCCAGATACTGTACATTACACTCAGAAACACTGTACATTTCACCCAGATACTGTACATTACACCCAGATACTGTACATTACACTCAGATACCCTGTACATTACACCCAGATACACTGTACATTACACCCAGATACTGTACATTACACCCAGATACTGTACATTACACTCAGATACACTGTACATTACACTCAGATACTGTACATTACACCCAGATACTGTACATTACACCCAGATACTGTACATTACACCCAGATACTGTACATTACACCCAGATACACTGTACATTACACCCAGATACTGTACATTACACCCAGATACTGTACATTACACTCAGATACACTGTACATTACACCCAGATACTGTACATTACACCCAGATACACTGTACATTACACTCAGATACTGTACATTACACACAGATACTGTACATTACACCCAGATACTGTACATTACACTCAGATACACTGTACATTACACCCAGATACTGTACATTACACCCAGATACTGTACATTACATTCAGATACACTGTACATTACACCCAGATACTGTACATTACACCCAGATACTGTACATTACACTCAGATACCCTGTACATTACACCCAGATACACTGTACATTACACCCAGATACTGTACATTACACCCAGATACTGTACATTACACCCAGATACACTGTACAATACACTCAGATACTGTACATTACACCCAGAAACTGTACATTACACCCAGAAACTGTACATTACACCCAGATACTGTACATTACACTCAGATACACTGTACATTACACCCAGATACTGTACATTACACCCAGATACTGTACATTACACCCAGATACACTGTACATTACACCCAGATACACTGTACATTACACCCAGATACTGTACATTACACCCAGATACACTGTACATTACACCCAGATACTGTACATTACACTCAGATACACTGTACATTACACCCACATACTGTACATTACACCCAGATACTGTACATTACACCCAGATACACTGTACATTACACTCAGATACTGTACATTACACCCAGATACTGTACATTACACCCAGATACTGTACATTACACCCAGATACACTGTACATTACACCCAGATACTGTACATTACACCCAGATACACTGTACATTACACCCAGATACACTGTACATTACACCCAGATACACTGTACATTACACCCAGATACACTGTACATTACACCCAGATACACTGTACATTACACCCAGATACTGTACATTACACTCAGATACACTGTACATTACACCCAGATACTGTACATTACACCCAGATACACTGTACATTACACTCAGATACTGTACATTACACCCAGATACTGTACATTACACTCAGATACACTGTACATTACACCCAGATACTGTACATTACACCCAGATACTGTACATTACACTCAGATACACTGTACATTACACCCAAATACTGTACATTACACCCAGATACTGTACATTACACTCAGAAACACTGTACATTACACCCAGATACACTGTACATTACACCCAGATACTGTACATTACACCCAGATACTGTACATTACACCCAGATACCCTGTACATTACACCCAGATACACTGTACATTACACCCAGATACACTGTACATTACACCCAGATACTGTACATTACACTCAGATACACTGTACATTACACCCAGATACTGCACATTACACCCAGATACTGTACATTACACCCAGATACACTGTACATTACACCCAGATACTGTACATTACACCCAGATACACTGTACATTACACCCAGATACACTGTACATTACACCCAGATACACTGTACATTACACCCAGATACTGTACATTACACTCAGATACACTGTACATTACACCCAGATACTGCACATTACACCCAGATACTGTACATTACACCCAGATACTGTACATTACACCCAGATACACTGTACATTACACCCAGATACTGTACATTACACCCAGATACACTGTACATTACACCCAGATACACTGTACATTACACCCAGATACTGTACATTACACCCAGATACTGTACATTACACCCAGATACACTGTACATTACACCCAGATACTGTACATTACACCCAGATACACTGTACATTACACCCAGATACACTGTACATTACACCCAGATACACTGTACATTACACCCAGATACACTGTACATTACACCCAGATGCTGTACATTACACTCAGATACACTGTACATTACACCCAGATACTGTACATTACACCCAGATACTGTACATTACACCCAGATACACTGTACATTACACTCTGATACTGTACATTACACCCAGATACTGTACATTACACCCAGATACTGTACATTACACTCAGATACACTGTACATTACACCCAGATACTGTACATTACACTCAGATACACTGTACATTACACCCAGATACTGTACATTACACTCAGATACACTGTACATTACACCCAGATACTGTACATTACACCCCGATACACTGTACATTACACCCAGATACGGTACATTACACTCAGATACACTGGACATTACACTCAGATACTGTACATTACACCCAGATACTGTACATTACACCCAGATACTGTACATTACACTCAGATACACTGTAAATTACACCCAGATACTGTACATTACACCCAGACACTGTACATTACACTCAGATACACTGTACATTACACCCAGATACTGTACATTACACCCAGATACACTGTACATTACACTCAGATACTGTACATTGCACCCAGATACTGTACATTACACCCAGAAACTGTACATTACACTCAGATACACTGTACATTACACCCAGATACTGTACATTACACTCAGATACACTGTACATTACACCCAGATACTGTACATTACACTCAGTTACATTGTACATTACACCAAGATACTGGACATTACACCCAGATACACTGTACATTACACCCAGATACTGTACATTACACCCAGATACTGTACATTACACTCAGATACACTGTACATTACACTCAGATACTGTAGATTACACCCAGATACTGTACATTACACCCAGATACTGTACATTACACTCAGATACACTGTAAATTACACCCAGATACTGTACATTACACCCAGACACTGTACATTACACTCAGATACACTGTACATTACACCCAGATACTGTACATTACACCCAGATACTGTACATTACACCCAGATTCACTGTAGATTACACTCAGATACTGTACATTACACCCAGATACTGTACATTACACCCATATACTGTACATTACACTCAGATACACTGTACATTACACCCAGATACTGTACATTACACCCAGATACTGTACATTACACTCAGAAACACTGTACATTACACCCAGATACTGTACATTACACCCAGATACTGTACATTACACTCAGATACCCTGTACATTACACCCAGATACACTGTACATTACACCCAGATACTGTACATTACACCCAGATACTGTACATTACACTCAGATACACTGTACATTACACTCAGATACTGTACATTACACCCAGGTACTGTACATTACACCCAGATTCACTGTACATTACACCCAGATACTGTACATTACACCCAGATACTGTACATTACACCCAGAAACTGTACATTACACCCAGATACTGTACATTACACTCAGATACACTGTACATTACACCCAGATACACTGTACATTACACCCAGATACACTGTACATTACACCCAGATACTGTACATTACACCCAGATACACTGTACATTACACCCAGATACTGTACATTACACTCAGATACACTGTACATTACACCCAGATACTGTACATTACACCCAGATACACTGTACATTACACTCAGATACTGTACATTACACCCAGATACTGTACATTACACCCAGATACTGTACATTACACCCAGATACACTGTACATTACACCCAGATACTGTACATTACACCCAGATACACTGTACATTACACCCAGATACACTGTACATTACACCCAGATACTGTACATTACACCCAGATACACTGTACATTACACTCAGATACTGTACATTGCACCCAGATACTGTACATTACACCCAGAAACTGTACATTACACTCAGATACACTGTACATTACACCCAGATACTGTACATTACACTCAGATACACTGTACATTACACCCAGATACTGTACATTACACCCAGATTCACTGTACATTACACCCAGATACTGTACATTACACCCAGAAACTGTACATTACACCCAGAAACTGTACATTACACCCAGATACTGTACATTACACTCAGATACACTGTACATTACACCCAGATACTGTACATTACACCCAGATACTGTACATTACACCCAGATACACTGTACATTACACCCAGATACACTGTACATTACACCCAGATACTGTACATTACACCCAGATACACTGTACATTACACCCAGATACTGTACATTACACTCAGATACACTGTACATTACACCCAGATACTGTACATTACACCCAGATACACTGTACATTACACTCAGATACTGTACATTACACCCAGATACTGTACATTACACCCAGATACTGTACATTACACCCAGATACACTGTACATTACACCCAGATACTGTACATTACACCCAGATACACTGTACATTACACCCAGATACACTGTACATTACACCCAGATACTGTACATTACACCCAGATACACTGTACATTACACTCAGATACTGTACATTGCACCCAGATACTGTACATTACACCCAGAAACTGTACATTACACTCAGATACACTGTACATTACACCCAGATACTGTACATTACACTCAGATACACTGTACATTACACCCAGATACTGTACATTACACTCAGTTACATTGTACATTACACCAAGATACTGGACATTACACCCAGATACACTGTACATTACACCCAGATACTGTACATTACACCCAGATACTGTACATTACACTCAGATACACTGTACATTACACTCAGATACTGTAGATTACACCCAGATACTGTACATTACACCCAGATACTGTACATTACACTCAGATACACTGTAAATTACACCCAGATACTGTACATTACACCCAGACACTGTACATTACACTCAGATACACTGTACATTACACCCAGATACTGTACATTACACCCAGATACTGTACATTACACCCAGATTCACTGTAGATTACACTCAGATACTGTACATTACACCCAGATACTGTACATTACACCCATATACTGTACATTACACTCAGATACACTGTACATTACACCCAGATACTGTACATTACACCCAGATACTGTACATTACACTCAGAAACACTGTACATTACACCCAGATACTGTACATTACACCCAGATACTGTACATTACACTCAGATACCCTGTACATTACACCCAGATACACTGTACATTACACCCAGATACTGTACATTACACCCAGATACTGTACATTACACTCAGATACACTGTACATTACACTCAGATACTGTACATTACACCCAGGTACTGTACATTACACCCAGATTCACTGTACATTACACCCAGATGCTGTACATTACACCCAGATACTGTACATTACACCCAGATACACTGTACATTACACCCAGATACTGTACATTACACCCAGATACTGTACATTACACTCAGATACACTGTACATTACACCCAGATACTGTACATTACACACAGATACACTGTACATTACACTCAGATACTGTACATTACACACAGATACTGTACATTACACCCAGATACTGTACATTACACTCAGATACACTGTACATTACACCCAGATACTGTACATTACACCCAGATACTGTACATTACATTCAGATACACTGTACATTACACCCAGATACTGTACATTACACCCAGATACTGTACATTACACTCAGATACCCTGTACATTACACCCAGATACACTGTACATTACACCCAGATACTGTACATTACACCCAGATACTGTACATTACACCCAGATACACTGTACAATACACTCAGATACTGTACATTACACCCAGAAACTGTACATTACACCCAGAAACTGTACATTACACCCAGATACTGTACATTACACTCAGATACACTGTACATTACACCCAGATACTGTACATTACACCCAGATACTGTACATTACACCCAGATACACTGTACATTACACCCAGATACACTGTACATTACACCCAGATACTGTACATTACACCCAGATACACTGTACATTACACCCAGATACTGTACATTACACTCAGATACACTGTACATTACACCCAGATACTGTACATTACACCCAGATACTGTACATTACACCCAGATACACTGTACATTACACTCAGATACTGTACATTACACCCAGATACTGTACATTACACCCAGATACACTGTACATTACACCCAGATACACTGTACATTACACCCAGATACTGTACATTACACCCAGATACACTGTACATTACACCCAGATACACTGTACATTACACCCAGATACTGTACATTACACCCAGATACACTGTACATTACACCCAGATACACTGTACATTACACCCAGATACACTGTACATTACACCCAGATACTGTACATTACACCCAGATACACTGTACATTACACCCAGATACACTGTACATTACACCCAGATACA
This sequence comes from Neoarius graeffei, assembly GCF_027579695.1. NCBI lineage: Eukaryota > Metazoa > Chordata > Actinopteri > Siluriformes > Ariidae > Neoarius > Neoarius graeffei. The sequence continues at coordinate 906,321 of NC_083583.1, read as the reverse complement.
CTGTACATTACACCCAGATACTGTACATTACACTCAGATACACTGTACATTACACCCAGATACTGTACATTACACACAGATACTGTACATTACACCCAGATACACTGTACATTACACTCAGATACTGTACATTACACCCAGATACTGTACATTACACTCAGATACACTGTACATTACACCCAGATACTGTACATTACACCCAGATACTGTACATTACACTCAGATACACTGTACATTACACCCAAATACTGTACATTACACCCAGATACTGTACATTACACTCAGAAACACTGTACATTACACCCAGATACACTGTACATTACACCCAGATACTGTACATTACACCCAGATACTGTACATTACACCCAGATACCCTGTACATTACACCCAGATACACTGTACATTACACCCAGATACACTGTACATTACACCCAGATACACTGTATATTACACCCAGATACTGTACATTACACTCAGATACACTGTACATTACACCCAGATACTGCACATTACACCCAGATACTGTACATTACACCCAGATACACTGTACATTACACTCAGATACTGTACATTACACCCAGATACTGTACATTACACCCAGATACTGTACATTACACTCAGATACACTGTACATTACACCCAGATACTGTACATTACACTCAGATACACTGTACATTACACCCAGATACTGTACATTACACTCAGATACACTGTGCATTACACCCAGATACTGTACATTACACCCATATACACTGTACATTACACCCAGATACTGTACATTACACCCAGATACTGTACATTACACTCAGATACACTGTACATTACACTCAGATACTGTACATTACACCCAGATACTGTACATTACACCCAGATACTGTACATTACACTCAGATACACTGTAAATTACACCCAGATACTGTACATTACACCCAGACACTGTACATTACACTCAGATACACTGTACATTACACCCAGATACTGTACATTACACCCAGATACACTGTACATTACACTCAGATACTGTACATTACACCCAGATACTGTACATTACACCCAGAAACTGTACATTACACTCAGATAAACTGTACATTACACCCAGATACTGTACATTACACCCAGATACTGTACATTACACCCAGATACACTGTACATTACACCCAGATACTATACATTACACATAGATACTGTACATTACACTCAGATACACTGTACATTACACCCAGATACTGTACATTACACCCAGATACACTGTACATTACACTCAGATACTGTACATTACACACAGATACTGTACATTACACCCAGATACTGTACATTACACTCAGATACACTGTACATTACACCAAGATACTGTACATTACACCCAGATACTGTACATTACATTCAGATACACTGTACATTACACCCAGATACTGTACTTTACACCCAGATACTGTACATTACACTCAGATACCCTGTACATTACACCCAGAAACACTGTACATTACACCCAGATACTGTACATTACACCCAGATACTGTACATTACACCCAGATACACTGTAAATTACACCCAGATACTGTACATTACACCCAGACACTGTACATTACACCCAGATACACTGTACATTACACCCAGATACTATACATTACACATAGATACTGTACATTACACTCAGATACACTGTACATTACACCCAGATACTGTACATTACACCCAGATACACTGTACATTACACTCAGATACTGTACATTACACACAGATACTGTACATTACACCCAGATACTGTACATTACACTCAGATACACTGTACATTACACCCAGATACTGTACATTACACCCAGATACTGTACATTACACTCAGATACACTGTACATTACACCCAAATACTGTACATTACACCCAGATACTGTACATTACACTCAGAAACACTGTACATTACACCCAGATACACTGTACATTACACCCAGATACTGTACATTACACCCAGATACTGTACATTACACCCAGATACCCTGTACATTACACCCAGATACACTGTACATTACACCCAGATACACTGTACATTACACCCAGATACTGTACATTACACTCAGATACACTGTACATTACACCCAGATACTGCACATTACACCCAGATACTGTACATTACACCCAGATACACTCTACATTACACTCAGATACTGTACATTACACCCAGATACTGTACATTACACCCAGATACTGTACATTACACTCAGATACACTGTACATTACACCCAGATACTGTACATTACACTCAGATACACTGTACATTACACCCAGATACTGTACATTACACTCAGATACACTGTGCATTACACCCAGATACTGTACATTACACCCATATACACTGTACATAACACCCAGATACTGTACATTACACCCAGATACTGTACATTACACTCAGATACACTGTACATTACACTCAGATACTGTACATTACACCCAGATACTGTACATTACACCCAGATACTGTACATTACACTCAGATACACTGTAAATTACACCCAGATACTGTACATTACACCCAGACACTGTACATTACACTCAGATACACTGTACATTACACCCAGATACTGTACATTACACCCAGATACACTGTACATTACACTCAGATACTGTACATTACACCCAGATACTGTACAATACACCCAGAAACTGTACATTACACTCAGATAAACTGTACATTACACCCAGATACTGTACATTACACCCAGATACTGTACATTACACCCAGATACACTGTACATTACACCCAGATACTATACATTACACATAGATACTGTACATTACACTCAGATACACTGTACATTACACCCAGATACTGTACATTACACCCAGATACACTGTACATTACACTCAGATACTGTACATTACACACAGATACTGTACATTACACCCAGATACTGTACATTACACTCAGATACACTGTACATTACACCCAGATACTGTACATTACACCCATATACTGTACATTACATTCAGATACACTGTACATTACACCCAGATACTGTACATTACACCCAGATACTGTACATTACACTCAGATACCCTGTACATTACACCCAGAAACACTGTACATTACACCCAGATACTGTACATTACACCCAGATACTGTACATTACACCCAGATACACTGTAAATTACACCCAGATACTGTACATTACACCCAGACACTGTACATTACACCCAGATACACTGTACATTACACCCAGATACTATACATTACACATAGATACTGTACATTACACTCAGATACACTGTACATTACACCCAGATACTGTACATTACACCCAGATACACTGTACATTACACTCAGATACTGTACATTACACACAGATACTGTACATTACACCCAGATACTGTACATTACACTCAGATACACTGTACATTACACCGAGATACTGTACATTACACCCAGATACTGTACATTACATTCAGATACACTGTACATTACACCCAGATACTGTACATTACACCCAGATACTGTACATTACACTCAGATACCCTGTACATTACACCCAGAAACACTGTACATTACACCCAGATACTGTACATTACACCCAGATACACTGTACAATACACTCAGATACTGTACATTACACCCAGAAACTGTACATTACACCCAGAAACTGTACATTACACCCAGATACACTGTACATTACACTCAGATACACTGTACATTACACCCAGATACTGTACATTACACCCATATACTGTACATTACACCCAGATACACTGTACATTACACCCAGATACTGTACATTACACCCAGATACACTGTACATTACATCCAGATACACTGTACATTACACCCAGATACTGTACATTACACCCAGATACACTGTACATTACACCCAGATACACTGTACATTACACCCAGATACTGTACATTACACTCAGATACACTGTACATTACACCCAGATACTGTACATTACACCCAGATACTGTACATTACACCCAGATACACTGTACATTACACTCAGATACTGTACATTACACCCAGATACTGTACATTACACCCATATACTGTACATTACACCCAGATACACTGTACATTACACCCAGATACTGTACATTACACCCAGATACACTGTACATTACACCCAGATACACTGTACATTACACCCAGATACTGTACATTACACCCAGATACACTGTACATTACACCCAGATACTGTACATTACACCCAGATACTGTACATTACACTCAGATACACTGTACATTACACCCAGATACTGTACATTACACCCAGATACTGTACATTACACCCAGATACTGTACATTACACTCAGATACACTGTACATTACACCCAAATACTGTACATTACACCCAGATACTGTACATTACACTCAGAAACACTGTACATTACACCCAGATACACTGTACATTACACCCAGATACTGTACATTACACCCAGATACTGTACATTACACCCAGATACTGTACATTACACTCAGATACCCTGTACATTACACCCAGATACACTGTACATTACACCCAGATACACAGTACATTACACCCAGATACTGTACATTACACTCAGATACACTGAACATTACACCCAGATACTGTACATTACACCCAGATACACTGTACATTACACTCAGATACTGTACATTACACCCAGATACTGTACATTACACCCAGATACTGTACATTACACTCAGATACACTGTACATTACACCCAGATACTGTACATTACACTCAGATACACTGTACATTACACCCAGATACTGTACATTACACTCAGATACACTGTACATTACACCCAGATACTGTACATTACACCCAGATACACTGTACATTACACCCAGATACTGTACATTACACCCAGATACTGTACTTTACACTCAGATACACTGTACATTACACTCAGATACTGTACATTACACCCAGATACTGTACATTACACCCAGATACTGTACATTACACTCAGATACACTGTAAATTACACCCAGATACTGTACATTACACCCAGACACTGTACATTACACTCAGATACACTGTACATTACACCCAGATACTGTACATTACACCCAGATACACTGTACATTACACTCAGATACTGTACATTACACCCAGATACTGTACATTACACCCAGAAACTGTACATTACACTCAGATAAACTGTACATTACACCCAGATACTGTACATTACACTCAGATACTGTACATTACACTCAGATACTGTACATTACACCCAGAAACTGTACATTACACCCAGATACTGTACATTACACTCAGATACTGTACATTACACTCAGATACACTGTACATTACACCCAGATACTGTACATTACACCAAGATACTGTACATTACACCCAGATACTGTACATTACACCCATATACACTGTACATTACACCCAGATACACTGTAAATTACACCCAGATACACTGTACATTACACCCAGATACACTGTACATTACACCCAGATACTGTACATTACACTCAGATACACTGTACATTACACCCAGATACTGTACATTACACCCAGATACACTGTACATTACACTCAGATACTGTACATTACACCCAGATACTGTACATTACACCCAGATACTGTACATTACACCCAGATACACTGTACATTACACCCAGATACTGTACATTACACCCAGATACACTGTACATTACACCCAGATACTGTACATTACACCCAGATACACTGTACAGTACACCCAGATACACTGTACATTACACCCAGATACACTGTACATTACACCCAGATACACTGTACATTACACTCACATACACTGTACATTACACCCAGATACTGTACATTACACCCAGATACTGTACATTACACCCAGATACACTGTACATTACACTCAGATACTGTACATTACACCCAGATACTGTACATTACACTCAGATACTGTACATTACACTCAGATACTGTACATTACACCCAGATACTGTACATTACACTCAGATACACTGTACATTACACCCAGATACTGTACATTACACCCAGGTACTGTACATTACACTCAGATACACTGTAGATTACACTCAGAAACACTGTACATTACACCCAGATACACTGTACATTACACCCAGATACTGTACATTACACCCAGATACTGTACATTACACCCAGATACTGTACATTACACTCAGATACCCTGTACATTACACCCAGATACACTGTACATTACACCCAGATACACTGTACATTACACCCAGATGCTGTACATTACACTCAGATACACTGTACATTACACCCAGATACTGTACATTACACCCAGATACTGTACATTACACCCAGATACACTGTACATTACACTCAGATACTGTACATTACACCCAGATACTGTACATTACACCCAGATACTGTACATTACACTCAGATACACTGTACATTACACCCAGATACTGTACATTACACTCAGATACACTGTACATTACACCCAGATACTGTACATTACACTCAGATACACTGTACATTACACCCAGATACTGTACATTACACCCAGATACACTGTACATTACACCCAGATACTGTACATTACACTCAGATACACTGGACATTACACTCAGATACTGTACATTACACCCAGATACTGTACATTTCACCCAGATACTGTACATTACACTCAGATACACTGTAAATTACACCCAGATACTGTACATTACACCCAGACACTGTACATTACACTCAGATACACTGTACATTACACCCAGATACTGTACATTACACCCAGATACACTGTACATTACACTCAGATACTGTACATTACACCCAGATACTGTACATTACACCCAGAAACTGTACATTACACTCAGATACACTGTACATTACACCCAGATACTGTACATTACACTCAGATACACTGTACATTACACCCAGATACTGTACATTACACTCAGATACATTGTACATTACACCCAGATACTGTACATTACACTCAGATACACTGTACATTACACTCAGATACTGTAGATTACACCCAGATACTGTACATTACACCCAGATACTGTACATTACACTCAGATACACTGTAAATTACACCCAGATACTGTACATTACACCCAGATACTGTACATTACACTCAGATACACTGTACATTACACCCAGATACTGTACATTACACCCAGATACTGTACATTACACTCAGATACACTGTACATTACACCCAAATACTGTACATTACACCCAGATACTGTACATTACACTCAGAAACACTGTACATTACACCCAGATACACTGTACATTACACCCAGATACTGTACATTACACCCAGATACTGTACATTACACCCAGATACCCTGTACATTACACCCAGATACACTGTACATTACACCCAGATACACTGTACATTACACCCAGATACACTGTACATTACACCCAGATACTGTACATTACACTCAGATACACTGTACATTACACCCAGATACTGCACATTACACCCAGATACTGTACATTACACCCAGATACACTGTACATTACACTCAGATACTGTACATTACACCCAGATACTGTACATTACACCCAGATACTGTACATTACACTCAGATACACTGTACATTACACCCAGATACTGTACATTACACTCAGATACACTGTACATTACACCCAGATACTGTACATTACACTCAGATACACTGTGCATTACACCCAGATACTGTACATTACACCCATATACACTGTACATTACACCCAGATACTGTACATTACACCCAGATACTGTACATTACACTCAGATACACTGTACATTACACTCAGATACTGTACATTACACCCAGATACTGTACATTACACTCAGATACACTGTAAATTACACCCAGATACTGTACATTACACCCAGACACTGTACATTACACTCAGATACACTGTACATTACACCCAGATACTGTACATTACACCCAGATACACTGTACATTACACTCAGATACTGTACATTACACCAAGATACTGTACATTACACCCAGAAACTGTACATTACACTCAGATAAACTGTACATTACACCCAGATACTGTACATTACACCCAGATACTGTACATTACACCCAGATACACTGTACATTACACCCAGATACTATACATTACACATAGATACTGTACATTACACTCAGATACACTGTACATTACACCCAGATACTGTACATTACACCCAGATACACTGTACATTACACTCAGATACTGTACATTACACACAGATACTGTACATTACACCCAGATACTGTACATTACACTCAGATACACTGTACATTACACCCAGATACTGTACATTACACCCAGATACTGTACATTACATTCAGATACACTGTACATTACACCCAGATACTGTACATTACACCCAGATACTGTACATTACACTCAGATACCCTGTACATTACACCCAGAAACACTGTACATTACACCCAGATACTGTACATTACACCCAGATACTGTACATTACACCCAGATACACTGTAAATTACACCCAGATACTGTACATTACACCCAGACACTGTACATTACACCCAGATACACTGTACATTACACCCAGATACTATACATTACACATAGATACTGTACATTACACTCAGATACACTGTACATTACACCCAGATACTGTACATTACACCCAGATACACTGTACATTACACTCAGATACTGTACATTACACACAGATACTGTACATTACACCCAGATACTGTACATTACACTCAGATACACTGTACATTACACCCAGATACTGTACATTACACCCAGATACTGTACATTACACTCAGATACACTGTACATTACACCCAAATACTGTACAGTACACCCAGATACTGTACATTACACTCAGAAACACTGTACATTACACCCAGATACACTGTACATTACACCCAGATACTGTACATTACACCCAGATACTGTACATTACACCCAGATACCCTGTACATTACACCCAGATACACTGTACATTACACCCAGATACACTGTACATTACACCCAGATACACTGTACATTACACCCAGATACACTGTACATTACACCCAGATACTGTACATTACACTCAGATACACTGTACATTACACCCAGATACTGCACATTACACCCAGATACTGTACATTACACCCAGATACACTGTACATTACACTCAGATACTGTACATTACACCCAGATACTGTACATTACACCCAGATACTGTACATTACACTCAGATACACTGTACATTACACCCAGATACTGTACATTACACTCAGATACACTGTACATTACACCCAGATACTGTACATTACACTCAGATACACTGTGCATTACACCCAGATACTGTACATTACACCCATATACACTGTACATTACACCCAGATACTGTACATTACACCCAGATACTGTACATTACACTCAGATACACTGTACATTACACTCAGATACTGTACATTACACCCAGATACTGTACATTACACCCAGATACTGTACATTACACTCAGATACACTGTAAATTACACCCAGATACTGTACATTACACCCAGACACTGTACATTACACTCAGATACACTGTACATTACACCCAGATACTGTACATTACACCCAGATACACTGTACATTACACTCAGATACTGTACATTACACCCAGATACTGTACATTACACCCAGAAACTGTACATTACACTCAGATAAACTGTACATTACACCCAGATACTGTACATTACACCCAGATACTGTACATTACACCCAGATACACTGTACATTACACCCAGATACTATACATTACACATAGATACTGTACATTACACTCAGATACACTGTACATTACACCCAGATACTGTACATTACACCCAGATACACTGTACATTACACTCAGATACTGTACATTACACACAGATACTGTACATTACACCCAGATACTGTACATTACACTCAGATACACTGTACATTACACCCAGATACTGTACATTACACCCAGATACTGTACATTACATTCAGATACACTGTACATTACACCCAGATACTGTACATTACACCCAGATACTGTCCATTACACTCAGATACCCTGTACATTACACCCAGAAACACTGTACATTACACCCAGATACTGTACATTACACCCAGATACTGTACATTACACCCAGATACACTGTAAATTACACCCAGATACTGTACATTACACCCAGACACTGTACATTACACCCAGATACACTGTACATTACACCCAGATACTATACATTACACATAGATACTGTACATTACACTCAGATACACTGTACATTACACCCAGATACTGTACATTACACCCAGATACACTGTACATTACACTCAGATACTGTACATTACACACAGATACTGTACATTACACCCAGATACTGTACATTACACTCAGATACACTGTACATTACACCGAGATACTGTACATTACACCCAGATACTGTACATTACATTCAGATACACTGTACATTACACCCAGATACTGTACATTACACCCAGATACTGTACATTACACTCAGATACCCTGTACATTACACCCAGAAACACTGTACATTACACCCAGATACTGTACATTACACCCAGATACTGTACATTACACCCAGATACACTGTACAATACACTCAGATACTGTACATTACACCCAGAAACTGTACATTACACCCAGAAACTGTACATTACACCCAGATACTGTACATTACACTCAGATACACTGTACATTACACCCAGATACTGTACATTACACCCAGATACTGTACATTACACCCAGATACACTGTACATTACACCCAGATACACTGTACATTACACCCAGATACTGTACATTACACCCAGATACACTGTACATTACACCCAGATACACTGTACATTACACCCAGATACTGTACATTACACTCAGATACACTGTACATTACACCCAGATACTGTACATTACACCCAGATACTGTACATTACACCCAGATACACTGTACATTACACTCAGATACTGTACATTACACCCAGATACTGTACATTACACCCATATACTGTACATTACACCCAGATACACTGTACATTACACCCAGATACTGTACATTACACCCAGATACACTGTATATTACACCCAGATACACTGTACATTACACCCAGATACTGTACATTACACCCAGATACACTGTACATTACATCCAGATACACTGTACATTACACCCAGATACACTGTACATTACACCCAGATACTGTACATTACACCCAGATACACTGTACATTACACCCAGATACTGTACATTACACCCAGATACTGTACATTACACTCAGATTCACTGTACATTACACCCAGATACACTGTACATTACACCCAGATACTGTACATTACACCCAGATACTGTACATTACACCCAGATACTGTACATTACACTCAGATACACTGTACATTACACCCAAATACTGTACATTACACCCAGATACTGTACATTACACTCAGAAACACTGTACATTACACCCAGATACACTGTACATTACACCCAGATACTGTACATTACACCCAGATACTGTACATTACACCCAGATACTGTACATTACACTCAGATACCCTGTACATTACACCCAGATACACTGTACATTACACCCAGATACACAGTACATTACACCCAGATACTGTACATTACACTCAGATACACTGAACATTACACCCAGATACTGTACATTACACCCAGATACACTGTACATTACACTCAGATACTGTACATTACACCCAGATACTGTACATTACACCCAGATACTGTACATTACACTCAGATACACTGTACATTACACCCAGATACTGTACATTACACTCAGATACACTGTACATTACACCCAGATACTGTACATTACACTCAGATACACTGTACATTACACCCAGATACTGTACATTACACTCAGATACACTGTACATTACACCCAGATACTGTACATTACACCCAGATACTGTACTTTACACTCAGATACACTGTACATTACACTCAGATACTGTACATTACACCCAGATACTGTACATTACACCCAGATACTGTACATTACACTCAGATACACTGTAAATTACACCCAGATACTGTACATTACACCCAGACACTGTACATTACACTCAGATACACTGTACATTACACCCAGATACTGTACATTACACCCAGATACACTGTACATTACACTCAGATACTGTACATTACACCCAGATACTGTACATTACACCCAGAAACTGTACATTACACTCAGATAAACTGTACATTACACCCAGATACTGTACATTACACTCAGATACTGTACATTACACTCAGATACTGTACATTACACCCAGAAACTGTACATTACACCCAGATACTGTACATTACACTCAGATACTGTACATTACACTCAGATACACTGTACATTACACCCAGATACTGTACATTACACCAAGATACTGTACATTACACCCAGATACTGTACATTACACCCAGATACACTGTACATTACACCCAGATACACTGTAAATTACTCCCAGATACACTGTACATTACACCCAGATACACTGTACATTACACCCAGATACTGTACATTACACCCAGATACACTGTACATTACACCCAGATACTGTACATTACACCCAGATACTGTACATTACACCCAGATACACTGTACATTACACCCAGATACTGTACATTACACCCAGATACACTGTACATTACACCCAGATACTGTACATTACACCCAGATACACTGTACAGTACACCCAGATACACTGTACATTACACCCAGATACACTGTACATTACACCCAGATACACTGTACATTACACTCACATACACTGTACATTACACCCAGATACTGTACATTACACCCAGATACTGTACATTACACCCAGATACACTGTACATTACACTCAGATACTGTACATTACACCCAGATACTGTACATTACACTCAGATACTGTACATTACACTCAGATACTGTACATTACACCCAGATACTGTACATTACACTCAGATACACTGTACATTACACCCAGATACTGTACATTACACCCAGGTACTGTACATTACACTCAGATACACTGTAGATTACACTCAGAAACACTGTACATTACACCCAGATACACTGTACATTACACCCAGATACTGTACATTACACCCAGATACTGTACATTACACCCAGATACTGTACATTACACTCAGATACCCTGTACATTACACCCAGATACACTGTACATTACACCCAGATACACTGTACATTACACCCAGATGCTGTACATTACACTCAGATACACTGTACATTACACCCAGATACTGTACATTACACCCAGATACTGTACATTACACCCAGATACACTGTACATTACACTCAGATACTGTACATTACACCCAGATACTGTACATTACACCCAGATACTGTACATTACACTCAGATACACTGTACATTACACCCAGATACTGTACATTACACTCAGATACACTGTACATTACACCCAGATACTGTACATTACACTCAGATACACTGTACATTACACCCAGATACTGTACATTACACCCAGATACACTGTACATTACACCCAGATACTGTACATTACACTCAGATACACTGGACATTACACTCAGATACTGTACATTACACCCAGATACTGTACATTACACCCAGATACTGTACATTACACTCAGATACACTGTAAATTACACCCAGATACTGTACATTACACCCAGACACTGTACATTACACTCAGATACACTGTACATTACACCCAGATACTGTACATTACACCCAGATACACTGTACATTACACTCAGATACTGTACATTACACCCAGATACTGTACATTACACCCAGAAACTGTACATTACACTCAGATACACTGTACATTACACCCAGATACTGTACATTACACTCAGATACACTGTACATTACACCCAGATACTGTACATTACACTCAGATACATTGTACATTACACCCAGATACTGTACATTACACCCAGATACACTGTACATTACACCCAGATACTGTACATTACACCCAGATACTGTACATTACACTCAGATACACTGTACATTACACTCAGATACTGTAGATTACACCCAGATACTGTACATTACACCCAGATACTGTACATTACACTCAGATACACTGTAAATTACACCCAGATACTGTACATTACACCCAGACACTGTACATTACACTCAGATACACTGTACATTACACCCAGACACTGTACATTACACCCAGATACTGTACATTACACCCAGATACACTGTAGATTACACTCAGATACTGTACATTACACCCAGATACTGTACATTACACCCATATACTGTACATTACACTCAGATACACTGTACATTACACTCTGATACTGTACATTACACCCAGATACTGTACATTACACTCAGATAAACTGTACATTACACCCAGATACTGTACATTACACTCAGATACACTGTACATTACACCCAGATACTGTACATTACACTCAGATACACTGTACATTACACCAAGATACTGTACATTACACCCCGATACACTGTACATTACACCCAGATACGGTACATTACACTCAGATACACTGGACATTACACTCAGATACTGTACATTACACCTAGATACTGTACATTACACCCAGATACTGTACATTACACTCAGATACACTGTAAATTACACCCAGATACTGTACATTACACCCAGACACTGTACATTACACTCAGATACACTGTACATTACACCCAGATACTGTACATTACACTCAGATACTGTACATTGCACCCAGATACTGTACATTACACCCAGAAACTGTACATTACACTCAGATACACTGTACATTACACCCAGATACTGTACATTACACTCAGATACACTGTACATTACACCCAGATACTGTACATTACACTCAGATACATTGTACATTACACCAAGATACTGGACATTACACCCAGATACACTGTACATTACACCCAGATACTGTACATTACACCCAGATACTGTACATTACACTCAGATACACTGTACATTACACTCAGATACTGTAGATTACACCCAGATACTGTACATTACACCCAGATACTGTACATTACACTCAGATACACTGTAAATTACACCCAGATACTGTACATTACACCCAGACACTGTACATTACACTCAGATACACTGTACATTACACCCAGATACTGTACATTACACCCAGATACTGTACATTACACCCAGATTCACTGTAGATTACACTCAGATACTGTACATTACACCCAGATACTGTACATTACACCCATATACTGTACATTACACTCAGATACACTGTACATTACACCCAGATACTGTACATTACACCCAAATACTGTACATTACACTCAGAAACACTGTACATTACACCCAGATACTGTACATTACACCCAGATACTGTACATTACACTCAGATACCCTGTACATTACACCCAGATACACTGTACATTACACCCAGATACTGTACATTACACCCAGATACTGTACATTACACTCAGATACACTGTACATTACACTCAGATACTGTACATTACACCCAGGTACTGTACATTACACCCAGATACACAGTACATTACACCCAGATACTGTACATTACACCCAGATACTGTACATTACACCCAGATACACTGTACATTACACCCAGATACTGTACATTACACCCAGATACTGTACATTACACTCAGATACACTGTACATTACACCCAGATACTGTACATTACACACAAATACACTGTACATTACACTCAGATACTGTACATTACACACAGATACTGTACATTACACCCAGATGCTGTACATTACACTCAGATACACTGTACATTACACCCAGATACTGTACATTACACCCAGATACTGTACATTACATTCAGATACACTGTACATTACACCCAGATACTGTACATTACACCCAGATACTGTACATTACACTCAGATACCCTGTACATTACACCCAGATACACTGTACATTACACCCAGATACTGTACATTACACCCAGATACTGTACATTACACCCAGATACACTGTACAATACACACAGATACTGTACATTACACCCAGAAACTGTACATTACACCCAGAAACTGTACATTACACCCAGATACTGTACATTACACTCAGATACACTGTACATTACACCCAGATACTGTACATCACACCCAGATACTGTACATTACACCCAGATACACTGTACATTACACCCAGATACTGTACATTACACCCAGATACACTGTACATTACACCCAGATACTGTACATTACACTCAGATACACTGTACATTACACCCAGATACTGTACATTACACCCAGATACTGTACATTACACCCAGATACACTGTACATTACACTCAGATACTGTACATTACACCCAGATACTGTACATTACACCCAGATACTGTACATTACACCCAGATACACTGTACATTACACCCAGATACTGTACATTACACCCAGATACACTGTACATTACACCCAGATACACTGTACATTACACCCAGATACTGTACATTACACCCAGATACACTGTACATTACACCCAGATACACTGTACATTACACCCAGATACACTGTACATTACACCCAGATACTGTACATTACACCCAGATACACTGTACATTACACCCAGATACACTGTACATTACACCCAGATACACTGTACATTACACCCAGATACTGTACATTACACTCAGATACACTGTACATTACACCCAGATACTGTACATTACACACAGATACTGTACATTACACCCAGATACACTGTACATTACACTCAGATACTGTACATTACACCCAGATACTGTACATTACACTCAGATACACTGTACATTACACCCAGATACTGTACATTACACCCAGATACTGTACATTACACTCAGATACACTGTACATTACACCCAAATACTGTACATTACACCCAGATACTGTACATTACACTCAGAAACACTGTACATTACACCCAGATACACTGTACATTACACCCAGATACTGTACATTTCACCCAGATACTGTACATTACACCCAGATACCCTGTACATTACACCCAGATACACTGTACATTACACCCAGATACACTGTACATTACACCCAGATACACTGTACATTACACCCAGATACTGTACATTACACTCAGATACACTGTACATTACACCCAGATACTGCAAATTACACCCAGATACTGTACATTACACCCAGATACACTGTACATTACACTCAGATACTGTACATTACACCCAGATACTGTACATTACACTCAGATACACTGTACATTACACCCAGATACTGTACATTACACTCAGATACACTGTACATTACACCCAGATACTGTACATTACACTCAGATACACTGTGCATTACACCCAGATACTGTACATTACACCCAGATACACTGTACATTACACCCAGATACTGTACATTACACCCAGATACTGTACATTACACTCAGATACACTGTACATTACACTCAGATACTGTACATTACACCCAGACACTGTACATTACACTCAGATACACTGTACATTACACTCAGATACTGTACATTACACCCAGATACTGTACATTACACCCAGATACTGTACATTACACTCAGATACACTGTAAATTACACCCAGATACTGTACATTACACCCAGACACTGTACATTACACTCAGATACACTGTACATTACACCCAGATACTGTACATTACACCCAGATACACTGTACATTACACTCAGATACTGTACATTACACCCAGATACTGTACATTACACCCAGAAACTGTACATTACACTCAGATAAACTGTACATTACACCCAGATACTGTACATTACACCCAGATACTGTACATTACACCCAGATACACTGTACATTACACCCAGATACTATACATTACACATAGATACTGTACATTACACTCAGATACACTGTACATTACACCCAGATACTGTACATTACACCCAGATACACTGTACATTACACTCAGATACTGTACATTACACACAGATACTGTACATTACACCCAGATACTGTACATTACACTCAGATACACTGTACATTACACCCAGATACTGTACATTACACCCAGATACTGTACATTACATTCAGATACACTGTACATTACACCCAGATACTGTACATTAAACCCAGATACTGTACATTACACTCAGATACCCTGTACATTACACCCAGAAACACTGTACATTACACCCAGATACTGTACATTACACCCAGATACTGTACATTACACCCAGATACACTGTACAATACACTCAGATACTGTACATTACACCCAGAAACTGTACATTACACCCAGAAACTGTACATTACACCCAGATACTGTACATTACACTCAGATACACTGTACATTACACCCAGATACTGTACATTACACCCAGATACTGTACATTACACCCAGATACACTGTACATTACACCCAGATACACTGTACATTACACCCAGATACTGTACATTACACCCAGATACACTGTACATTACACCCAGATACACTGTACATTACACCCAGATACTGTACATTACACTCAGATACACTGTACATTACACCCAGATACTGTACATTACACCCAGATACTGTACATTACACCCAGATACACTGTACATTACACTCAGATACTGTACATTACACCCAGATACTGTACATTACACCCATATACTGTACATTACACCCAGATACACTGTACATTACACCCAGATACTGTACATTACACCCAGATACACTGTATATTACACCCAGATACACTGTACATTACACCCAGATACTGTACATTACACCCAGATACACTGTACATTACATCCAGATACACTGTACATTACACCCAGATACACTGTACATTACACCCAGATACTGTACATTACACCCAGATACACTGTACATTACACCCAGATACACTGTACATTACACCCAGATACACTGTACATTACACCCAGATACTGTACATTACACTCAGATACACTGGACATTACACCCAGATACTGTACATTACACACAGATACTGTACATTACACCCAGATACACTGTACATTACACTCAGATACTGTACATTACACCCAGATACTGTACATTACACTCAGATACACTGTACATTACACCCAGATACTGTACATTACACCCAGATACTGTACATTACACTCAGATACACTGTACATTACACCCAGATACACTGTACATTACACCCAGATACTGTACATTACACCCAGATACTGTACATTACACCCAGATACTGTACATTACACTCAGATACACTGTACATTACACCCAAATACTGTACATTACACCCAGATACTGTACATTACACTCAGAAACACTGTACATTACACCCAGATACACTGTACATTACACCCAGATACTGTACATTACACCCAGATACTGTACATTACACCCAGATACTGTACATTACACTCAGATACCCTGTACATTACACCCAGATACACTGTACATTACACCCAGATACACAGTACATTACACCCAGATACTGTACATTACACTCAGATACACTGTACATTACACCCAGATACTGTACATTACACCCAGATACACTGTACATTACACTCAGATACTGTACATTACACCCAGATACTGTACATTACACCCAGATACTGTACATTACACTCAGATACACTGTACATTACACCCAGATACTGTACATTACACTCAGATACACTGTACATTACACCCAGATACTGTACATTACACTCAGATACACTGTACATTACACCCAGATACTGTACATTACACCCAGATACACTGTACATTACACCCAGATACTGTACATTACACCCAGATACTGTACTTTACACTCAGATACACTGTACATTACACTCAGATACTGTACATTACACCCAGATACTGTACATTACACCCAGATACTGTACATTACACTCAGATACACTGTAAATTACACCCAGATACTGTACATTACACCCAGACACTGTACATTACACTCAGATACACTGTACATTACACCCAGATACTGTACATTACACCCAGATACACTGTACATTACACTCAGATACTGTACATTACACCCAGATACTGTACATTACACCCAGAAACTGTACATTACACTCAGATAAACTGTACATTACACCCAGATACTGTACATTACACTCAGATACTGTACATTACACTCAGATACTGTACATTACACCCAGAAACTGTACATTACACCCAGATACTGTACATTACACTCAGATACTGTACATTACACTCAGATACACTGTACATTACACCCAGATACTGTACATTACACCAAGATACTGTACATTACACCCAGATACTGTACATTACACCCAGATACACTGTACATTACACCCAGATACACTGTAAATTACACCCAGATACACTGTACATTACACCCAGATACACTGTACATTACACCCAGATACTGTACATTACACTCAGATACACTGTACATTACACCCAGATACTGTACATTACACCCAGATACACTGTACATTACACTCAGATACTGTACATTACACCCAGATAGTGTACATTACACCCAGATACTGTACATTACACCCAGATACACTGTACATTACACCCAGATACTGTACATTACACCCAGATACACTGTACATTACACCCAGATACTGTACATTACACCCAGATACACTGTACAGTACACCCAGATACACTGTACATTACACCCAGATACACTGTACATTACACCCAGATACACTGTACATTACACTCACATACACTGTACATTACACCCAGATACTGTACATTACACCCAGATACTGTACATTACACCCAGATACACTGTACATTACACTCAGATACTGTACATTACACCCAGATACTGTACATTACACTCAGATACTGTACATTACACCCAGATACTGTACACTACACTCAGATACACTGTACATTACACCCAGATACTGTACATTACACCCAGGTACTGTACATTACACTCAGATACACTGTAGATTACACTCAGAAACACTGTACATTACACCCAGATACACTGTACATTACACCCAGATACTGTACATTACACCCAGATACTGTACATTACACCCAGATACTGTACATTACACTCAGATACCCTGTACATTACACCCAGATACACTGTACATTACACCCAGATACACTGTACATTACACCCAGATGCTGTACATTACACTCAGATACACTGTACATTACACCCAGATACTGTACATTACACCCAGATACTGTACATTACACCCAGATACACTGTACATTACACTCAGATACTGTACATTACACCCAGATACTGTACATTACACCCAGATACTGTACATTACACTCAGATACACTGTACATTACACCCAGATACTGTACATTACACTCAGATACACTGTACATTACACCCAGATACTGTACATTACACTCAGATACACTGTACATTACACCCAGATACTGTACATTACACCCAGATACACTGTACATTACACCCAGATACTGTACATTACACTCAGATACACTGGACATTACACTCAGATACTGTACATTACACCCAGATACTGTACATTACACCCAGATACTGTACATTACACTCAGATACACTGTAAATTACACCCAGATACTGTACATTACACCCAGACACTGTACATTACACTCAGATACACTGTACATTACACCCAGATACTGTACATTACACCCAGATACACTGTACATTACACTCAGATACTGTACATTACACCCAGATACTGTACATTACACCCAGAAACTGTACATTACACTCAGATACACTGTACATTACACCCAGATACTGTACATTACACTCAGATACACTGTACATTACACCCAGATACTGTACATTACACTCAGATACATTGTACATTACACCCAGATACTGTACATTACACCCAGATACACTGTACATTACACCCAGATACTGTACATTACACCCTGATACTGTACATTACACTCAGATACACTGTACATTACACTCAGATACTGTAGATTACACCCAGATACTGTACATTACACCCAGATACTGTACATTACACTCAGATACACTGTAAATTACACCCAGATACTGTACATTACACCCAGACACTGTACATTACACTCAGATACACTGTACATTACACCCAGACACTGTACATTACACCCAGATACTGTACATTACACCCAGATACACTGTAGATTACACTCAGATACTGTACATTACACCCAGATACTGTACATTACACCCATATACTGTACATTACACTCAGATACACTGTACATTACACCCAGATACTGTACATTACACCCAGATACTGTACATTACACTCAGAAACACTGTACATTACACCCAGATACTGTACATTACACCCAGATACTGTACATTACACTCAGATACCCTGTACATTACACCCAGATACACTGTACATTACACCCAGATACTGTACATTACACCCAGATAATGTACATTACACTCAGATACACTGTACATTACACTCAGATACTGTACATTACACCCAGATACTGTACATTACACCCAGATACACTGTACATTACACCCAGATACTGTACATTACACCCAGATACTGTACATTACACTCAGATACACTGTACATTACACCCAGATACTGTACATTACACTCAGATACACTGTACATTACACCCAGATACTGTACATTACACCCAGATACACTGTACATTACACCCAGATACTGTACATTACACCCAGATACTGTACATTACACTCAGATACACTGTACATTACACTCAGATACTGTACATTACACCCAGATACTGTACATTACACCCAGATACTGTACATTACACTCAGATACACTGTAAATTACACCCAGATACTGTACATTACACCCAGACACTGTACATTACAATCAGATACACTGTACATTACACCCAGATACTGTACATTTCACCCAGATACACTGTACATTACACTCAGATACTGTACATTACACCCAGATACTGTACATTACACCCAGAAACTGTACATTACACTCAGATAAACTGTACATTACACCCAGATACTGTACATTACACTCAGATACTGTACATTACACTCAGATACTGTACATTACACCCAGAAACTGTACATTACACCCAGATACTGTACATTACACTCAGATACTGTACATTACACTCAGATACACTGTACATTACACCCAGATACTGTACATTACACTCAGATACTGTACATTACACTCAGATACTGTACATTACACCCAGATACTGTACATTACACCCAGATACACTGTACATTACACCCAGATACAATGTATATTACACCCAGATACACTGTACATTACACCCAGATACACTGTACATTACACCCAGATACTGTACATTACACTCAGATACACTGTACATTACACCCAGATACTGTACATTACACCCAGATACACTGTACATTACACTCAGATACTGTACATTACACCCAGATACTGTACATTACACCCAGATACACTGTACATTACACCCAGATACTGTACATTACACCCAGATACACTGTACATTACACCCAGATACACTGTACAGTACACCCAGATACACTGTACATTACACCCAGATACACTGTACATTACACCCAGATACACTGTACATTACACTCAGATACACTGTACATTACACCCAGATACTGTACATTACACCCAGATACTGTACATTACACCCAGATACACTGTACATTACACTCAGATACTGTACATTACACCCAGATACTGTACATTACACTCAGATACTGTACATTACACTCAGATACTGTACATTACACCCAGATACTGTACATTACACTCAGATACACTGTACATTACACCCAGATACTGTACATTACACCCAGGTACTGTACATTACACTCAGATACACTGTAGATTACACTCAGAAACACTGTACATTACACCCAGATACACTGTACATTACACCCAGATACTGTACATTACACCCAGATACTGTACATTACACCCAGATACTGTACATTACACTCAGATACCCTGTACATTACACCCAGATACACTGTACATTACACCCAGATACACTGTACATTACACCCAGATGCTGTACATTACACTCAGATACACTGTACATCACACCCAGATACTGTACATTACACCCAGATACTGTACATTACACCCAGATACACTGTACATTACACTCAGATACTGTACATTACACCCAGATACTGTACATTACACCCAGATACTGTACATTACACCCAGATACACTGTACATTACACCCAGATACTGTACATTACACTCAGATACACTGTACATTACACCCAGATACTGTACATTACACCCAGATACACTGTACATTACACTCAGATACTGTACATTACACCCAGATAGTGTACATTACACCCAGATACTGTACATTACACCCAGATACACTGTACATTACACCCAGATACTGTACATTACACCCAGATACACTGTACATTACACCCAGATACTGTACATTACACCCAGATACACTGTACAGTACACCCAGATACACTGTACATTACACCCAGATACACTGTACATTACACCCAGATACACTGTACATTACACTCACATACACTGTACATTACACCCAGATACTGTACATTACACCCAGATACTGTACATTACACCCAGATACACTGTACATTACACTCAGTTACTGTACATTACACCCAGATACTGTACATTACACTCAGATACTGTACATTACACCCAGATACTGTACACTACACTCAGATACACTGTACATTACACCCAGATACTGTACATTACACCCAGGTACTGTACATTACACTCAGATACACTGTAGATTACACTCAGAAACACTGTACATTACACCCAGATACACTGTACATTACACCCAGATACTGTACATTACATCCAGATACTGTACATTACACCCAGATACTGTACATTACACTCAGATACCCTGTACATTACACCCAGATACACTGTACATTACACCCAGATACACTGTACATTACACCCAGATGCTGTACATTACACTCAGATACACTGTACATTACACCCAGATACTGTACATTACACCCAGATACTGTACATTACACCCAGATACACTGTACATTACACTCAGATACTGTACATTACACCCAGATACTGTACATTACACCCAGATACTGTACATTACACTCAGATACACTGTACATTACACCCAGATACTGTACATTACACTCAGATACACTGTACATTACACCCAGATACTGTACATTACACTCAGATACACTGTACATTACACCCAGATACTGTACATTACACCCAGATACACTGTACATTACACCCAGATACTGTACATTACACTCAGATACACTGGACATTACACTCAGATACTGTACATTACACCCAGATACTGTACATTACACCCAGATACTGTACATTACACTCAGATACACTGTAAATTACACCCAGATACTGTACATTACACCCAGACACTGTACATTACACTCAGATACACTGTACATTACACCCAGATACTGTACATTACACCCAGATACACTGTACATTACACTCAGATACTGTACATTACACCCAGATACTGTACATTACACCCAGAAACTGTACATTACACTCAGATACACTGTACATTACACCCAGATACTGGACATTACACTCAGATACACTGTACATTACACCCAGATACTGTACATTACACTCAGATACATTGTACATTACACCCAGATACTGTACATTACACCCAGATACACTGTACATTACACCCAGATACTGTACATTACACCCAGATACTGTACATTACACTCAGATACACTGTACATTACACTCAGATACTGTAGATTACACCCAGATACTGTACATTACACCCAGATACTGTACATTACACTCAGATACACTGTAAATTACACCCAGATACTGTACATTACACCCAGACACTGTACATTACACTCAGATACACTGTACATTACACCCAGACACTGTACATTACACCCAGATACTGTACATTACACCCAGATACACTGTAGATTACACTCAGATACTGTACATTACACCCAGATACTGTACATTACACCCATATACTGTACATTACACTCAGATACACTGTACATTACACCCAGATACTGTACATTACACCCAGATACTGTACATTACACTCAGAAACACTGTACATTACACCCAGATACTGTACATTACACCCAGATACTGTACATTACACTCAGATACCCTGTACATTACACCCAGATACACTGTACATTACACCCAGATACTGTACATTACACCCAGATAATGTACATTACACTCAGATACACTGTACATTACACTCAGATACTGTACATTACACCCAGATACTGTACATTACACCCAGATACACTGTACATTACACCCAGATACTGTACATTACACCCAGATACTGTACATTACACTCAGATACACTGTACATTACACCCAGATACTGTACATTACACTCAGATACACTGTACATTACACCCAGATACTGTACATTACACCCAGATACACTGTACATTACACCCAGATACTGTACATTACACCCAGATACTGTACATTACACTCAGATACACTGTACATTACACTCAGATACTGTACATTACACCCAGATACTGTACATTACACCCAGATACTGTACATTACACTCAGATACACTGTAAATTACACCCAGATACTGTACATTACACCCAGACACTGTACATTACAATCAGATACACTGTACATTACACCCAGATACTGTACATTACACCCAGATACACTGTACATTACACTCAGATACTGTACATTACACCCAGATACTGTACATTACACCCAGAAACTGTACATTACACTCAGATAAACTGTACATTACACCCAGATACTGTACATTACACTCAGATACTGTACATTACACTCAGATACTGTACATTACACCCAGAAACTGTACATTACACCCAGATACTGTACATTACACTCAGATACTGTACATTACACTCAGATACACTGTACATTACACCCAGATACTGTACATTACACTCAGATACTGTACATTACACTCAGATACTGTACATTACACCCAGATACTGTACATTACACCCAGATACACTGTACATTACACCCAGATACAATGTATATTACACCCAGATACACTGTACATTACACCCAGATACACTGTACATTACACCCAGATACTGTACATTACACTCAGATACACTGTACATTACACCCAGATACTGTACATTACACCCAGATACACTGTACATTACACTCAGATACTGTACATTACACCCAGATACTGTACATTACACCCAGATACACTGTACATTACACCCAGATACTGTACATTACACCCAGATACTGTACATTACACCCAGATACACTGTACATTACACCCAGATACACTGTACATTACACCCAGATACTGTACATTACACCCAGATACACTGTACATTACACCCAGATACACTGTACAGTACACCCAGATACACTGTACATTACACCCAGATACACTGTACATTACACCCAGATACACTGTACATTACACTCAGATACACTGTACATTACACCCAGATACTGTACATTACACCCAGATACTGTACATTACACCCAGATACACTGTACATTACACTCAGATACTGTACATTACACCCAGATACTGTACATTACACTCAGATACTGTACATTACACTCAGATACTGTACATTACACCCAGATACTGTACATTACACTCAGATACACTGTACATTACACCCAGATACTGTACATTACACCCAGGTACTGTACATTACACTCAGATACACTGTAGATTACACTCAGAAACACTGTACATTACACCCAGATACACTGTACATTACACCCAGATACTGTACATTACACCCAGATACTGTACATTACACCCAGATACTGTACATTACACTCAGATACCCTGTACATTACACCCAGATACACTGTACATTACACCCAGATACACTGTACATTACACCCAGATGCTGTACATTACACTCAGATACACTGTACATCACACCCAGATACTGTACATTACACCCAGATACTGTACATTACACCCAGATACACTGTACATTACACTCAGATACTGTACATTACACCCAGATACTGTACATTACACCCAGATACTGTACATTACACTCAGATACACTGTACATTACACCCAGATACTGTACATTACACTCAGATACACTGTACATTACACCCAGATACTGTACATTACACTCAGATACACTGTACATTACACCCAGATACTGTACATTACACCCAGATACACTGTACATTACACCCAGATACTGTACATTACACTCAGATACACTGGACATTACACTCAGATACTGTACATTACACCCAGATACTGTACATTACACCCAGATACTGTACATTACACTCAGATACACTGTAAATTACACCCAGATACTGTACATTACACCCAGACACTGTACATTACACTCAGATACACTGTAAATTACACCCAGATACTGTACATTACACCCAGATACACTGTACATTACACTCAGATACTGTACATTACACCCAGATACTGTACATTACACCCAGAAACTGTACATTACACTCAGATACACTGTACATTACACCCAGATACTGTACATTACACTCAGATACACTGTACATTACACCCAGATACTGTACATTACACTCAGATACATTGTACATTACACCCAGATACTGTACATTACACCCAGATACACTGTACATTACACCCAGATACTGTACATTACACCCAGATACTGTACATTACACTCAGATACTGTACATTACACCCAGATACTGTACATTACACTCAGATACACTGTACATTACACCCAGATACTGTACATTACACCCAGATACTGTACATTACACTCAGATACACTGTACATTACACCCAAATACTGTACATTACAACCAGATACTGTACATTACACTCAGAAACACTGTACATTACACCCAGATACACTGTACATTACACCCAGATACTGTACATTACACCCAGATACTGTACATTACACCCAGATACTGTACATTACACTCAGATACCCTGTACATTACACCCAGATACACTGTACATTACACCCAGATACACTGTACATTACACCCAGATGCTGTACATTACACTCAGATACACTGTACATTACACCCAGATACTGTACATTACACCGAGATACTGTACATTACACCCAGATACTGTACATTACACTCAGATACACTGTACGTTACACCCAGATACTGTACATTACACTCAGATACACTGTACATTACACCCAGATACTGTACATTACACCCAGATACACTGTACATTACACCCAGATACTGTACATTACACTCAGATACACTAGACATTACACTCAGATACTGTACATTACACCCAGATACTGTACATTACACCCAGATACTGTACATTACACTCAGATACACTGTAAATTACACCCAGATACTGTACATTACACCCAGACACTGTACATTACACTCAGATACACTGTACATTACACCCAGATACTGTACATTACACCCAGATACACTGTACATTACACTCAGATACTGTACATTACACCCAGATACTGTACATTACACCCAGAAACTGTACATTACACTCAGATACACTGTACATTACACCCAGATACTGTACATTACACTCAGATACACTGTACATTACACCCAGATACTGTACATTACACTCAGATACATTGTACATTACACCCAGATACTGTACATTACACCCAGATACACTGTACATTACACCCAGATACTGTACATTACACCCAGATACTGTACATTACACTCAGATACACTGTACATTACACTCAGATACTGTACATTACACCCAGATACTGTACATTACACCCAGATACTGTACATTACACTCAGATACACTGTAAATTACACCCAGAGACTGTACATTACACCCAGACACTGTACATTACACTCAGATACACTGTACATTACACCCAGATACTGTACATTACACCCAGATACTGTACATTACACCCGGATACACTGTAGATTACACTCAGATACTGTACATTACACCCAGACACTGTACATTACACCCATATACTGTACATTACACTCAGATACACTGTACATTACACCCAGATACTGTACATTACACCCAGATACTGTACATTACACTCAGAAACACTGTACATTACACCCAGATACTGTACATTACACCCAGATACTGTACATTACACCCAGATACTGTACATTACACTCAGATACCCTGTACATTACACCCAGATACACTGTACATTACACCCAGATACTGTACATTACACCCAGATACTGTACATTACACTCAGATACACTGTACATTACACTCAGATACTGTACATTACACCCAGATACTGTACATTACACCCAGATACACTGTACATTACACCCAGATACTGTACATTACACCCAGATACACTGTACATTACACCCAGATACTGTACATTACACTCAGATACACTGTACATTACACCCAGATACTGTACATTACACTCAGATACACTGTACATTACACCCAGATACTGTACATTACACTCAGATACACTGGACATTACACTCAGATACCGTACATTACACCCAGATACTGTACATTACACCCAGATACACTGTACATTACACCCAGATACCGTACATTACACCCAGATACTGTACATTACACCCAGATACACTGTACATTACACCCAGATACTGTACATTACACTCAGATACACTGTACATTGCACCCAGATACTGTACATTACACCCAGATACACTTTACATTACACCCATATACTGTACATTACACTCAGATACACTGTACATTACACCCAGATACTGTACATTACACTCAGAAACACTGTACATTACACCCAGATACTGTACATTACACCCAGATACTGTACATTACACTCAGATACCCTGTACATTACACCCAGATACACTGTACATTACACCCAGATACTGTACATTACACCCAGATACTGTACATTACACTCAGATACACTGTACATTACACTCAGATACTGTACATTACACCCAGATACTGTACATTACACCCAGATACACTGTACATTACACCCAGATACTGTACATTACACCCAGATACTGTACATTACACCCAGATACACTGTACATTACACCCAGATACTGTACATTACACCCAGATACTGTACATTACACCCAGATACTGTACATTACACTCAGATACACTGTACATTACACTAAGATACTGTAGATTACACCCAGATACTGTACATTACACCCAGATACTGTACATTACACTCAGATACACTGTAAATTACACCCAGATACTGTACATTACACCCAGACACTGTACATTACACTCAGATACACTGTACATTGCACCCAGATACTGTACATTACACCCAGATACTGTACATTACACCCAGATACACTGTAGATTACACTCAGATACTGTACATTACACCCAGATACTGTACATTACACCCATATACTGTACATTACACTCAGATACACTGTACATTACACCCAGATACTGTACATTACACTCAGAAGCACTGTACATTACACCCAGATACTGTACATTACACCCAGATACTGTACATTACACTCAGATACCCTGTACATTACACCCAGATACACTGTACATTACACCCAGATACTGTACATTACACCCAGATACTGTACATTACACTCAGATACACTGTACATTACACTCAGATACTGTACATTACACCCAGATACACTGTACATTACACCCAGATACTGTACATTACACCCAGATACTGTACATTACACCCAGATACACTGTACATTACACCCAGATACACTGTACATTACACCCAGATACTGTACATTACACCCAGATACACTGTACATTACACCCAGATACTGTACATTACACCCAGATACTGTACATTACACCCAGATACTGTACATTACACCCAGATACACTGTACATTACACCCAGATACTGTACATTACACCCAGATACTGTACATTACACCCAGATACACTGTACATTACACCCAGATACTGTACATTACACCCAGATACTGTACATTACACTCAGATACACTGTACATTACACCCAGATACTGTACATTACACCCAGATACACTGTACATTACACTCAGATACTGTACATTACACACAGATACTGTACATTACACCCAGATACTGTACATTACACTCAGATACACTGTACATTACACCCAGATACTGTACATTACACCCAGATACTGTACATTACACCCAGATACTGTACATTACACCCAGATACTGTACATTACACTCAGATACCCTGTAAATTACACCCAGATACACTGTACATTACACCCAGATACTGTACATTACACCCAGATACTGTACATTACACCCAGATACACTGTACAATACACTCAGATACTGTACATTACACCCAGAAACTGTACATTACACCCAGAAACTGTACATTACACCCAGATACTGTACATTACACTCAGATACACTGTACATTACACCCAGATACTGTACATTACACCCAGATACTGTACATTACACCCAGATACACTGTACATTATACCCAGATACTGTACATTACACCCAGATACACTGTACATTACACCCAGATACACTGTACATTACACCCAGATACACTGTACATTACACCCAGATACTGTACATTACACTCAGATACACTGTACATTACAGCCAGATACTGTACATTACACCCAGATACTGTACATTACACCCAGATACTGTACATTACACCCAGATACACTGTACATTACACCCAGATACTGTACATTACACCCAGATACACTGTACATTACACCCAGATACACTGTACATTACACCCAGATACTGTACATTACACCCAGATACTGTACATTACACCCAGATACACTGTACATTACACCCAGATACACTGTACATTACACCCAGATACTGTACATTACACCCAGATACACTGTACATTACACCCAGATACACTGTACATTACACCCAGATACACTGTACATTACACCCAGATACACTGTACATTACACCCAGATGCTGTACATTACACTCAGATACACTGTACATTACACCCAGATACTGTACATTACACCCAGATACTGTACATTACACCCAGATACACTGTACATTACACTCTGATACTGTACATTACACCCAGATACTGTACATTACACCCAGATACTGTACATTACACTCAGATACACTGTACATTACACCCAGATACTGTACATTACACTCAGATACACTGTACATTACACCCAGATACTGTACATTACACTCAGATACACTGTACATTACACCCAGATACTGTACATTACACCCAGATACACTGTACATTACACCCAGATACTGTACATTACACTCAGATACACTGTACATTACACCCAGATACTGTACATTACACTCAGATACACTGTACATTACACCCAGATACTGTACATTACACTCAGATACACTGGACATTACACTCAGATACCGTACATTACACCCAGATACTGTACATTACACCCAGATACACTGTACATTACACCCAGATACTGTACATTACACCCAGATACTGTACATTACACCCAGATACACTGTACATTACACCCAGATACTGTACATTACACTCAGATACACTGTACATTGCACCCAGATACTGTACATTACACCCAGATACACTGTACATTACACCCATATACTGTACATTACACTCAGATACACTGTACATTACACCCAGATACTGTACATTACACTCAGAAACACTGTACATTACACCCAGATACTGTACATTACACCCAGATACTGTACATTACACTCAGATACCCTGTACATTACACCCAGATACACTGTACATTACACCCAGATACTGTACATTACACCCAGATACTGTACATTACACTCAGATACACTGTACATTACACTCAGATACTGTACATTACACCCAGATACTGTACATTACACCCAGATACACTGTACATTACACCCAGATACTGTACATTACACCCAGATACTGTACATTACACCCAGATACACTGTACATTACACTCAGATACTGTAGATTACACCCAGATACTGTACATTACACCCAGATACTGTACATTACACTCAGATACACTGTAAATTACACCCAGATACTGTACATTACACCCAGACACTGTACATTACACTCAGATACACTGTACATTGCACCCAGATACTGTACATTACACCCAGATACTGTACATTACACCCAGATACACTGTAGATTACACTCAGATACTGTACATTACACCCAGATACTGTACATTACACCCATATACTGTACATTACACTCAGATACACTGTACATTACACCCAGATACTGTACATTACACCCAGATACTGTACATTACACTCAGAAGCACTGTACATTACACCCAGATACTGTACATTACACCCAGATACTGTACATTACACTCAGATACCCTGTACATTACACCCAGATACACTGTACATTACACCCAGATACTGTACATTACACCCAGATACTGTACATTACACTCAGATACACTGTACATTACACTCAGATACTGTACATTACACCCAGATACACTGTACATTACACCCAGATACTGTACATTACACCCAGATACTGTACATTACACCCAGATACACTGTACATTACACCCAGATACACTGTACATTACACCCAGATACTGTACATTACACCCAGATACACTGTACATTACACCCAGATACTGTACATTACACCCAGATACTGTACATTACACCCAGATACACTGTACATTACACCCAGATACTGTACATTACACCCAGATACTGTACATTACACCCAGATACACTGTACATTACACCCAGATACTGTACATTACACCCAGATACTGTACATTACACTCAGATACACTGTACATTACACCCAGATACTGTACATTACACCCAGATACACTGTACATTACAGTCAGATACTGTACATTACACACAGATACTGTACATTACACCCAGATACTGTACATTACACTCAGATACACTGTACATTACACCCAGATACTGTACATTACACCCAGATACTGTACATTACACCCAGATACTGTACATTACACCCAGATACTGTACATTACACTCAGATACCCTGTACATTACACCCAGATACACTGTACATTACACCCAGATACTGTACATTACACCCAGATACTATACATTACACCCAGATACACTGTACAATACACTCAGATACTGTACATTACACCCAGAAACTGTACATTACACCCAGAAACTGTACATTACACCCAGATACTGTACATTACACTCAGATACACTGTACATTACACCCAGATACTGTACATTACACCCAGATACTGTACATTACACCCAGATACACTGTACATTATACCCAGATACTGTACATTACACCCAGATACACTGTACATTACACCCAGATACTGTACATTACACCCAGATACACTGTACATTACACCCAGATACACTGTACATTACACCCAGATACTGTACATTACACCCAGATACTGTACATTACACCCAGATACACTGTACATTACACCCAGATACACTGTACATTACACCCAGATACTGTACATTACACCCAGATACACTGTACATTACACCCAGATACACTGTACATTACACCCAGATACACTGTACATTACACCCAGATACACTGTACATTACACCCAGATGCTGTACATTACACTCAGATACACTGTACATTACACCCAGATACTGTACATTACACCCAGATACTGTACATTACACCCAGATACACTGTACATTACACTCTGATACTGTACATTACACCCAGATACTGTACATTACACCCAGATACTGTACATTACACTCAGATACACTGTACATTACACCCAGATACTGTACATTACACTCAGATACACTGTACATTACACCCAGATACTGTACATTACACTCAGATACACTGTACATTACACCCAGATACTGTACATTACACCCCGATACACTGTACATTACACCCAGATACGGTACATTACACTCAGATACACTGGACATTACACTCAGATACTGTACATTACACCCAGATACTGTACATTACACCCAGATACTGTACATTACACTCAGATACACTGTAAATTACACCCAGATACTGTACATTACACCCAGACACTGTACATTACACTCAGATACACTGTACATTACACCCAGATACTGTACATTACACCCAGATACACTGTACATTACACTCAGATACTGTACATTACACCCAGATACTGTACATTACACCCAGAAACTGTACATTACACTCAGATACACTGTACATTACACCCAGATACTGTACATTACACTCAGATACACTGTACATTACACCCAGATACTGTACATTACACTCAGATACATTGTACATTACACCAAGATACTGGACATTACACCCAGATACACTGTACATTACACCCAGATACTGTACATTACACCCAGATACTGTACATTACACTCAGATACACTGTACATTACACTCAGATACTGTAGATTACACCCAGATACTGTACATTACACCCAGATACTGTACATTACACTCAGATACACTGTAAATTACACCCAGATACTGTACATTACACCCAGACACTGTACATTACACTCAGATACACTGTACATTACACCCAGATACTGTACATTACACCCAGATACTGTACATTACACCCAGATTCACTGTAGATTACACTCAGATACTGTACATTACACCCAGATACTGTACATTACACCCATATACTGTACATTACACTCAGATACACTGTACATTACACCCAGATACTGTACATTACACCCAGATACTGTACATTACACTCAGAAACACTGTACATTACACCCAGATACTGTACATTACACCCAGATACTGTACATTACACTCAGATACCCTGTACATTACACCCAGATACACTGTACATTACACCCAGATACTGTACATTACACC
Source organism: Neoarius graeffei (assembly GCF_027579695.1). Classification (NCBI taxonomy): domain Eukaryota; kingdom Metazoa; phylum Chordata; class Actinopteri; order Siluriformes; family Ariidae; genus Neoarius; species Neoarius graeffei. The sequence continues at coordinate 869,701 of NC_083583.1, read as the reverse complement.
CAGATACTGTACATTACACCCAGATACACTGTACATTACACTCAGATACTGTACATTACACCCAGATACTGTACATTACACCCAGATACACTGTACATTACACCCAGATACTGTACATTACACCCAGATACTGTACATTACACCCAGATACACTGTACATTACACCCAGATACTGTACATTACACCCAGATACTGTACATTACACTCAGATACACTGTACATTACACCCAGATACTGTACATTACACCCAGATACGCTGTACATTACACTCAGATACTGTACATTACACACAGATACTGTACATTACACCCAGATACTGTACATTACACTCAGATACACTGTACATTAAACCCAGATACTGTACATTACACCCAGATACTGTACATTACATGCAGATACACTGTACATTACACCCAGATACTGTACATTACACCCAGATACTGTACATTACACTCAGATACCCTGTACATTACACCCAGATACACTGTACATTACACCCAGATACTGTACATTACACCCAGATACTGTACATTACACCCAGATACACTGTACAATACACTCAGATACTGTACATTACACCCAGAAACTGTACATTACACCCAGAAACTGTACATTACACCCAGATACTGTACATTACACTCAGATACACTGTACATTACACCCAGATACTGTACATTACACCCAGATACTGTACATTACACCCAGATACACTGTACATTATACCCAGATACTGTACATTACACCCAGATACACTGTACATTACACCCAGATACACTGTACATTACACCCAGATACACTGTACATTACACCCAGATACTGTACATTACACTCAGATACACTGTACATTACACCCAGATACTGTACATTACACCCAGATACTGTACATTACACCCAGATACTGTACATTACACCCAGATACACTGTACATTACACCCAGATACTGTACATTACACCCAGATACACTGTACATTACACCCAGATACACTGTACATTACACCCAGATACTGTACATTACACCCAGATACTGTACATTACACCCAGATACACTGTACATTACACCCAGATACACTGTACATTACACCCAGATACTGTACATTACACCCAGATACACTGTACATTACACCCAGATACACTGTACATTACACCCAGATACACTGTACATTACACCCAGATACACTGTACATTACACCCAGATGCTGTACATTACACTCAGATACACTGTACATTACACCCAGATACTGTACATTACACCCAGATACTGTACATTACACCCAGATACACTGTACATTACACTCTGATACTGTACATTACACCCAGATACTGTACATTACACCCAGATACTGTACATTACACTCAGATACACTGTACATTACACCCAGATACTGTACATTACACTCAGATACACTGTACATTACACCCAGATACTGTACATTACACTCAGATACACTGTACATTACACCCAGATACTGTACATTACACCCCGATACACTGTACATTACACCCAGATACGGTACATTACACTCAGATACACTGGACATTACACTCAGATACTGTACATTACACCCAGATACTGTACATTACACCCAGATACTGTACATTACACTCAGATACACTGTAAATTACACCCAGATACTGTACATTACACCCAGACACTGTACATTACACTCAGATACACTGTACATTACACCCAGATACTGTACATTACACCCAGATACACTGTACATTACACTCAGATACTGTACATTACACCCAGATACTGTACATTACACCCAGAAACTGTACATTACACTCAGATACACTGTACATTACACCCAGATACTGTACATTACACTCAGATACACTGTACATTACACCCAGATACTGTACATTACACTCAGATACATTGTACATTACACCAAGATACTGGACATTACACCCAGATACACTGTACATTACACCCAGATACTGTACATTACACCCAGATACTGTACATTACACTCAGATACACTGTACATTACACTCAGATACTGTAGATTACACCCAGATACTGTACATTACACCCAGATACTGTACATTACACTCAGATACACTGTAAATTACACCCAGATACTGTACATTACACCCAGATACTGTACATTACACTCAGATACACTGTACATTACACCCAGATACTGTACATTACACCCAGATACTGTACATTACACTCAGAAACACTGTACATTACACCCAGATACTGTACATTACACTCAGATACCCTGTACATTACACCCAGATACACTGTACATTACACCCAGATACTGTACATTACACCCAGATACTGTACATTACACTCAGATACACTGTACATTACACTCAGATACTGTACATTACACCCAGATACTGTACATTACACCCAGATACACTGTACATTACACCCAGATACTGTACATTACACCCAGATACTGTACATTACACCCAGATACACTGTACATTACACCCAGATACTGTACATTACACCCAGATACTGTACATTACACTCAGATACACTGTACATTACACCCAGATACTGTACATTACACCCAGATACACTGTACATTACACTCAGATACTGTACATTACACACAGATACTGTACATTACACCCAGATACTGTACATTACACTCAGATACACTGTACATTACACCCAGATACTGTACATTACACCCAGATACTGTACATTACATGCAGATACACTGTACATTACACCCAGATACTGTACATTACACCCAGATACTGTACATTACACTCAGATACCCTGTACATTACACCCAGATACACTGTACATTACACCCAGATACTGTACATTACACCCAGATACACTGTACAATACACTCAGATACTGTACATTACACCCAGAAACTGTACATTACACCCAGAAACTGTACATTACACTCAGATACACTGTACATTACACCCAGATACTGTACATTACACCCAGATACTGTACATTACACCCAGATACACTGTACATTACACCCAGATACACTGTACATTACACCCAGATACTGTACATTACACCCAGATACACTGTACATTACACCCAGATACTGTACATTACACTCAGATACACTGTACATTACACCCAGATACTGTACATTACACCCAGATACTGTACATTACACCCAGATACACTGTACATTACACTCAGATACTGTACATTACACCCAGATACTGTACATTACACCCAGATACTGTACATTACACCCAGATACACTGTACATTACACCCAGATACTGTACATTACACCCAGATACACTGTACATTACACCCAGATACACTGTACATTACACCCAGATACACTGTACATTACACCCAGATACACTGTACATTACACCCAGATACACTGTACATTACACCCAGATACTGTACATTACACTCAGATACACTGTACATTACACCCAGATACTGTACATTACACACAGATACTGTACATTACACCCAGATACACTGTACATTACACTCAGATACTGTACATTACACCCAGATACTGTACATTACACTCAGATACACTGTACATTACACCCAGATACTGTACATTACACCCAGATACTGTACATTACACTCAGATACACTGTACATTACACCCAAATACTGTACATTACACCCAGATACTGTACATTACACTCAGAAACACTGTACATTACAACCAGATACACTGTACATTACACCCAGATACTGTACATTACACCCAGATACTGTACATTACACCCAGATACTGTACATTACACCCAGATACACTGTACATTACACCCAGATACACTGTACATTACACCCAGATACTGTACATTACACTCAGATACACTGTACATTACACCCAGATACTGCACATTACACCCAGAAACTGTACATTACACCCAGATACACTGTACATTACACCCAGATACTGTACATTACACCCAGATACACTGTACATTACACCCAGATACTGTACATTACACTCAGATACACTGTACATTACACCCAGATACTGTACATTACACTCAGATACACTAGACATTACACTCAGATACTGTACATTACACCCAGATACTGTACATTACACCCAGATACTGTACATTACACTCAGATACACTGTAAATTACACCCAGATACTGTACATTACACCCAGACACTGTACATTACACTCAGATACACTGTACATTACACCCAGATACTGTACATTACACCCAGATACACTGTACATTACACTCAGATACTGTACATTACACCCAGATACTGTACATTACACCCAGAAACTGTACATTACACTCAGATACACTGTACATTACACCCAGATACTGTACATTACACTCAGATACACTGTACATTACACCCAGATACTGTACATTACACTCAGATACATTGTACATTACACCCAGATACTGTACATTACACCCAGATACACTGTACATTACACCCAGATACTGTACATTACACCCAGATACTGTACATTACACTCAGATACACTGTACATTACACTCAGATACTGTACATTACACCCAGATACTGTACATTACACCCAGATACTGTACATTACACTCAGATACACTGTAAATTACACCCAGAGACTGTACATTACACCCAGACACTGTACATTACACTCAGATACACTGTACATTACACCCAGATACTGTACATTACACCCAGATACTGTACATTACACCCGGATACACTGTAGATTACACTCAGATACTGTACATTACACCCAGACACTGTACATTACACCCATATACTGTACATTACACTCAGATACACTGTACATTACACCCAGATACTGTACATTACACCCAGATACTGTACATTACACTCAGAAACACTGTACATTACACCCAGATACTGTACATTACACCCAGATACTGTACATTACACCCAGATACTGTACATTACACTCAGATACCCTGTACATTACACCCAGATACACTGTACATTACACCCAGATACTGTACATTACACCCAGATACTGTACATTACACTCAGATACACTGTACATTACACTCAGATACTGTACATTACACCCAGATACTGTACATTACACCCAGATACACTGTACATTACACCCAGATACTGTACATTACACCCAGATACACTGTACATTACACCCAGATACTGTACATTACACTCAGATACACTGTACATTACACCCAGATACTGTACATTACACTCAGATACACTGTACATTACACCCAGATACTGTACATTACACTCAGATACACTGGACATTACACTCAGATACCGTACATTACACCCAGATACTGTACATTACACCCAGATACACTGTACATTACACCCAGATACCGTACATTACACCCAGATACTGTACATTACACCCAGATACACTGTACATTACACCCAGATACTGTACATTACACTCAGATACACTGTACATTGCACCCAGATACTGTACATTACACCCAGATACACTGTACATTACACCCATATACTGTACATTACACTCAGATACACTGTACATTACACCCAGATACTGTACATTACACTCAGAAACACTGTACATTACACCCAGATACTGTACATTACACCCAGATACTGTACATTACACTCAGATACCCTGTACATTACACCCAGATACACTGTACATTACACCCAGATACTGTACATTACACCCAGATACTGTACATTACACTCAGATACACTGTACATTACACTCAGATACTGTACATTACACCCAGATACTGTACATTACACCCAGATACACTGTACATTACACCCAGATACTGTACATTACACCCAGATACACTGTACATTACACCCAGATACTGTACATTACACCCAGATACTGTACATTACACCCAGATACTGTACATTACACTCAGATACACTGTACATTACACTCAGATACTGTAGATTACACCCAGATACTGTACATTACACCCAGATACTGTACATTACACTCAGATACACTGTAAATTACACCCAGATACTGTACATTACACCCAGACACTGTACATTACACTCAGATACACTGTACATTGCACCCAGATACTGTACATTACACCCAGATACTGTACATTACACCCAGATACACTGTAGATTACACTCAGATACTGTACATTACACCCAGATACTGTACATTACACCCATATACTGTACATTACACTCAGATACACTGTACATTACACCCAGATACTGTACATTACACTCAGAAGCACTGTACATTACACCCAGATACTGTACATTACACCCAGATACTGTACATTACACTCAGATACCCTGTACATTACACCCAGATACACTGTACATTACACCCAGATACTGTACATTACACCCAGATACTGTACATTACACTCAGATACACTGTACATTACACTCAGATACTGTACATTACACCCAGATACACTGTACATTACACCCAGATACTGTACATTACACCCAGATACTGTACATTACACCCAGATACACTGTACATTACACCCAGATACACTGTACATTACACCCAGATACTGTACATTACACCCAGATACACTGTACATTACACCCAGATACTGTACATTACACCCAGATACTGTACATTACACCCAGATACTGTACATTACACCCAGATACACTGTACATTACACCCAGATACTGTACACTACACCCAGATACTGTACATTACACCCAGATACACTGTACATTACACCCAGATACTGTACATTACACCCAGATACTGTACATTACACTCAGATACACTGTACATTACACCCAGATACTGTACATTACACCCAGATACACTGTACATTACACTCAGATACTGTACATTACACACAGATACTGTACATTACACCCAGATACTGTACATTACACTCAGATACACTGTACATTACACCCAGATACTGTACATTACACCCAGATACTGTACATTACACCCAGATACTGTACATTACACCCAGATACTGTACATTACACTCAGATACCCTGTAAATTACACCCAGATACACTGTACATTACACCCAGATACTGTACATTACACCCAGATACTGTACATTACACCCAGATACACTGTACAATACACTCAGATACTGTACATTACACCCAGAAACTGTACATTACACCCAGAAACTGTACATTACACCCAGATACTGTACATTACACTCAGATACACTGTACATTACACCCAGATACTGTACATTACACCCAGATACTGTACATTACACCCAGATACACTGTACATTATACCCAGATACTGTACATTACACCCAGATACTGTACATTACACCCAGATACACTGTACATTACACCCAGATACACTGTACATTACACCCAGATACTGTACATTACACTCAGATACACTGTACATTACACCCAGATACTGTACATTACACCCAGATACTGTACATTACACCCAGATACTGTACATTACACCCAGATACACTGTACATTACACCCAGATACTGTACATTACACCCAGATACACTGTACATTACACCCAGATACACTGTACATTACACCCAGATACTGTACATTACACCCAGATACTGTACATTACACCCAGATACACTGTACATTACACCCAGATACACTGTACATTACACCCAGATACTGTACATTACACCCAGATACACTGTACATTACACCCAGATACACTGTACATTACACCCAGATACACTGTACATTACACCCAGATACACTGTACATTACACCCAGATGCTGTACATTACACTCAGATACACTGTACATTACACCCAGATACTGTACATTACACCCAGATACTGTACATTACACCCAGATACACTGTACATTACACTCTGATACTGTACATTACACCCAGATACTGTACATTACACCCAGATACTGTACATTACACTCAGATACACTGTACATTACACCCAGATACTGTACATTACACTCAGATACACTGTACATTACACCCAGATACACTGTACATTACACCCAGATACTGTACATTACACCCAGATACTGTACATTACACCCAGATACACTGTACATTACACCCAGATACACTGTACATTACACCCAGATACTGTACATTACACCCAGATACACTGTACATTACACCCAGATACACTGTACATTACACCCAGATACACTGTACATTACACCCAGATACACTGTACATTACACCCAGATGCTGTACATTACACTCAGATACACTGTACATTACACCCAGATACTGTACATTACACCCAGATACTGTACATTACACCCAGATACACTGTACATTACACTCTGATACTGTACATTACACCCAGATACTGTACATTACACCCAGATACTGTACATTACACTCAGATACACTGTACATTACACCCAGATACTGTACATTACACTCAGATACACTGTACATTACACCCAGATACTGTACATTACACTCAGATACACTGTACATTACACCCAGATACTGTACATTACACCCAGATACACTGTACATTACACCCAGATACTGTACATTACACTCAGATACACTGTACATTACACCCAGATACTGTACATTACACTCAGATACACTGTACATTACACCCAGATACTGTACATTACACTCAGATACACTGGACATTACACTCAGATACCGTACATTACACCCAGATACTGTACATTACACCCAGATACACTGTACATTACACCCAGATACTGTACATTACACCCAGATACTGTACATTACACCCAGATACACTGTACATTACACCCAGATACTGTACATTACACTCAGATACACTGTACATTGCACCCAGATACTGTACATTACACCCAGATACACTGTACATTACACCCATATACTGTACATTACACTCAGATACACTGTACATTACACCCAGATACTGTACATTACACTCAGAAACACTGTACATTACACCCAGATACTGTACATTACACCCAGATACTGTACATTACACTCAGATACCCTGTACATTACACCCAGATACACTGTACATTACACCCAGATACTGTACATTACACCCAGATACTGTACATTACACTCAGATACACTGTACATTACACTCAGATACTGTACATTACACCCAGATACTGTACATTACACCCAGATACACTGTACATTACACCCAGATACTGTACATTACACCCAGATACTGTACATTACACCCAGATACACTGTACATTACACCCAGATACTGTACATTACACCCAGATACTGTACATTACACCCAGATACTGTACATTACACTCAGATACACTGTACATTACACTCAGATACTGTAGATTACACCCAGATACTGTACATTACACCCAGATACTGTACATTACACTCAGATACACTGTAAATTACACCCAGATACTGTACATTACACCCAGACACTGTACATTACACTCAGATACACTGTACATTGCACCCAGATACTGTACATTACACCCAGATACTGTACATTACACCCAGATACACTGTAGATTACACTCAGATACTGTACATTACACCCAGATACTGTACATTACACCCATATACTGTACATTACACTCAGATACACTGTACATTACACCCAGATACTGTACATTACACCCAGATACTGTACATTACACTCAGAAGCACTGTACATTACACCCAGATACTGTACATTACACCCAGATACTGTACATTACACTCAGATACCCTGTACATTACACCCAGATACACTGTACATTACACCCAGATACTGTACATTACACCCAGATACTGTACATTACACTCAGATACACTGTACATTACACTCAGATACTGTACATTACACCCAGATACACTGTACATTACACCCAGATACTGTACATTACACCCAGATACTGTACATTACACCCAGATACACTGTACATTACACCCAGATACACTGTACATTACACCCAGATACTGTACATTACACCCAGATACACTGTACATTACACCCAGATACTGTACATTACACCCAGATACTGTACATTACACCCAGATACACTGTACATTACACCCAGATACTGTACATTACACCCAGATACTGTACATTACACCCAGATACACTGTACATTACACCCAGATACTGTACATTACACCCAGATACTGTACATTACACTCAGATACACTGTACATTACACCCAGATACTGTACATTACACCCAGATACACTGTACATTACAGTCAGATACTGTACATTACACACAGATACTGTACATTACACCCAGATACTGTACATTACACTCAGATACACTGTACATTACACCCAGATACTGTACATTACACCCAGATACTGTACATTACACCCAGATACTGTACATTACACTCAGATACCCTGTACATTACACCCAGATACACTGTACATTACACCCAGATACTGTACATTACACCCAGATACTGTACATTACACCCAGATACACTGTACAATACACTCAGATACTGTACATTACACCCAGAAACTGTACATTACACCCAGAAACTGTACATTACACCCAGATACTGTACATTACACTCAGATACACTGTACATTACACCCAGATACTGTACATTACACCCAGATACTGTACATTACACCCAGATACACTGTACATTATACCCAGATACTGTACATTACACCCAGATACACTGTACATTACACCCAGATACTGTACATTACACCCAGATACACTGTACATTACACCCAGATACACTGTACATTACACCCAGATACTGTACATTACACCCAGATACTGTACATTACACCCAGATACACTGTACATTACACCCAGATACACTGTACATTACACCCAGATACTGTACATTACACCCAGATACACTGTACATTACACCCAGATACACTGTACATTACACCCAGATACTGTACATTACACCCAGATACACTGTACAATACACTCAGATACTGTACATTACACCCAGAAACTGTACATTACACCCAGAAACTGTACATTACACCCAGATACTGTACATTACACTCAGATACACTGTACATTACACCCAGATACTGTACATTACACCCAGATACTGTACATTACACCCAGATACACTGTACATTATACCCAGATACTGTACATTACACCCAGATACACTGTACATTACACCCAGATACACTGTACATTACACCCAGATACACTGTACATTACACCCAGATACTGTACATTACACTCAGATACACTGTACATTACACCCAGATACTGTACATTACACCCAGATACTGTACATTACACCCAGATACTGTACATTACACCCAGATACACTGTACATTACACCCAGATACTGTACATTACACCCAGATACACTGTACATTACACCCAGATACACTGTACATTACACCCAGATACTGTACATTACACCCAGATACTGTACATTACACCCAGATACACTGTACATTACACCCAGATACACTGTACATTACACCCAGATACTGTACATTACACCCAGATACACTGTACATTACACCCAGATACACTGTACATTACACCCAGATACACTGTACATTACACCCAGATACACTGTACATTACACCCAGATGCTGTACATTACACTCAGATACACTGTACATTACACCCAGATACTGTACATTACACCCAGATACTGTACATTACACCCAGATACACTGTACATTACACTCTGATACTGTACATTACACCCAGATACTGTACATTACACCCAGATACTGTACATTACACTCAGATACACTGTACATTACACCCAGATACTGTACATTACACTCAGATACACTGTACATTACACCCAGATACTGTACATTACACTCAGATACACTGTACATTACACCCAGATACTGTACATTACACCCCGATACACTGTACATTACACCCAGATACGGTACATTACACTCAGATACACTGGACATTACACTCAGATACTGTACATTACACCCAGATACTGTACATTACACCCAGATACTGTACATTACACTCAGATACACTGTAAATTACACCCAGATACTGTACATTACACCCAGACACTGTACATTACACTCAGATACACTGTACATTACACCCAGATACTGTACATTACACCCAGATACACTGTACATTACACTCAGATACTGTACATTACACCCAGATACTGTACATTACACCCAGAAACTGTACATTACACTCAGATACACTGTACATTACACCCAGATACTGTACATTACACTCAGATACACTGTACATTACACCCAGATACTGTACATTACACTCAGATACATTGTACATTACACCAAGATACTGGACATTACACCCAGATACACTGTACATTACACCCAGATACTGTACATTACACCCAGATACTGTACATTACACTCAGATACACTGTACATTACACTCAGATACTGTAGATTACACCCAGATACTGTACATTACACCCAGATACTGTACATTACACTCAGATACACTGTAAATTACACCCAGATACTGTACATTACACCCAGACACTGTACATTACACTCAGATACACTGTACATTACACCCAGATACTGTACATTACACCCAGATACTGTACATTACACCCAGATTCACTGTAGATTACACTCAGATACTGTACATTACACCCAGATACTGTACATTACACCCATATACTGTACATTACACTCAGATACACTGTACATTACACCCAGATACTGTACATTACACCCAGATACTGTACATTACACTCAGAAACACTGTACATTACACCCAGATACTGTACATTACACCCAGATACTGTACATTACACTCAGATACCCTGTACATTACACCCAGATACACTGTACATTACACCCAGATACTGTACATTACACCCAGATACTGTACATTACACTCAGATACACTGTACATTACACTCAGATACTGTACATTACACCCAGATACTGTACATTACACCCAGATACACTGTACATTACACCCAGATACTGTACATTACACCCAGATACTGTACATTACACCCAGATACACTGTACATTACACCCAGATACTGTACATTACACCCAGATACTGTACATTACACTCAGATACACTGTACATTACACCCAGATACTGTACATTACACCCAGATACACTGTACATTACACTCAGATACTGTACATTACACACAGATACTGTACATTACACCCAGATACTGTACATTACACTCAGATACACTGTACATTACACCCAGATACTGTACATTACACCCAGATACTGTACATTACATGCAGATACACTGTACATTACACCCAGATACTGTACATTACACCCAGATACTGTACATTACACTCAGATACCCTGTACATTACACCCAGATACACTGTACATTACACCCAGATACTGTACATTACACCCAGATACTGTACATTACACCCAGATACACTGTACAATACACTCAGATACTGTACATTACACCCAGAAACTGTACATTACACCCAGAAACTGTACATTACACTCAGATACACTGTACATTACACCCAGATACTGTACATTACACCCAGATACTGTACATTACACCCAGATACACTGTACATTACACCCAGATACACTGTACATTACACCCAGATACTGTACATTACACCCAGATACACTGTACATTACACCCAGATACTGTACATTACACTCAGATACACTGTACATTACACCCAGATACTGTACATTACACCCAGATACTGTACATTACACCCAGATACACTGTACATTACACTCAGATACTGTACATTACACCCAGATACTGTACATTACACCCAGATACTGTACATTACACCCAGATACACTGTACATTACACCCAGATACTGTACATTACACCCAGATACACTGTACATTACACCCAGATACACTGTACATTACACCCAGATACACTGTACATTACACCCAGATACACTGTACATTACACCCAGATACACTGTACATTACACCCAGATACTGTACATTACACTCAGATACACTGTACATTACACCCAGATACTGTACATTACACCCAGATACTGTACATTACACCCAGATACACTGTACATTACACTCAGATACTGTACATTACACCCAGATACTGTACATTACACTCAGATACACTGTACATTACACCCAGATACTGTACATTACACCCAGATACTGTACATTACACTCAGATACACTGTACATTACACCCAAATACTGTACATTACACCCAGATACTGTACATTACACTCAGAAACACTGTACATTACAACCAGATACACTGTACATTACACCCAGATACTGTACATTACACCCAGATACTGTACATTACACCCAGATACTGTACATTACACCCAGATACACTGTACATTACACCCAGATACACTGTACATTACACCCAGATACTGTACATTACACTCAGATACACTGTACATTACACCCAGATACTGTACATTACACCCAGATACTGTACATTACACCCAGATACACTGTACATTACACCCAGATACACTGTACATTACACCCAGATACTGTACATTACACCCAGATACACTGTACATTACACCCAGATACTGTACATTACACCCAGATACTGTACATTACACCCAGATACACTGTACATTGCACCCAGATACACTGTACATTACACCCAGATACTGTACATTACACTCAGATACACTGTACATTACACCCAGATACTGTACATTACACCCAGATACTGTACATTACACCCAGATACACTGTACATTACACCCAGATACACTGTACATTACACCCAGATACTGTACATTACACCCAGATACACTGTACATTACACCCAGATACTGTACATTACACCCAGATACTGTACATTACACCCAGATACACTGTACATTACACCCAGATACACTGTACATTACACCCAGATACTGTACATTACACCCAGATACACTGTACATTACACCCAGATACACTGTACATTACACCCAGATACACTGTACATTACACCCAGATGCTGTACATTACACTCAGATACACTGTACATTACACCCAGATACTGTACATTACACCCAGATACTGTACATTACACCCAGATACACTGTACATTACACTCTGATACTGTACATTACACCCAGATACTGTACATTACACCCAGATACTGTACATTACACTCAGATACACTGTACATTACACCCAGATACTGTACATTACACTCAGATACACTGTACATTACACCCAGATACTGTACATTACACTCAGATACACTGTACATTACACCCAGATACTGTACATTACACCCCGATACACTGTACATTACACCCAGATACGGTACATTACACTCAGATACACTGGACATTACACTCAGATACTGTACATTACACCCAGATACTGTACATTACACCCAGATACTGTACATTACACTCAGATACACTGTAAATTACACCGAGATACTGTACATTACACCCAGACACTGTACATTACACTCAGATACACTGTACATTACACCCAGATACTGTACATTACACCCAGATACACTGTACATTACACTCAGATACTGTACATTGCACCCAGATACTGTACATTACACCCAGAAACTGTACATTACACTCAGATACACTGTACATTACACCCAGATACTGTACATTACACTCAGATACACTGTACATTACACCCAGATACTGTACATTACACTCAGATACATTGTACATTACACCAAGATACTGGACATTACACCCAGATACACTGTACATTACACCCAGATACTGTACATTACACCCAGATACTGTACATTACACTCAGATACACTGTACATTACACTCAGATACTGTAGATTACACCCAGATACTGTACATTACACCCAGATACTGTACATTACACCCAGATACTGTACATTACACTCAGAAACACTGTACATTACACCCAGATACTGTACATTACACCCAGATACTGTACATTACACTCAGATACCCTGTACATTACACCCAGATACACTGTACATTACACCCAGAAACTGTACATTACACCCAGATAATGTACATTACACTCAGATACACTGTACATTACACTCAGATACTGTACATTACACCCAGAAACTGTACATTACACCCAGATACACTGTACATTACACCCAGATACTGTACATTACACCCAGATACTGTACATTACACTCAGATACACTGTACATTACACCCAGATACTGTACATTACACCCAGATACACTGTACATTACACTCAGATACTGTACATTACACCCAGATACTGTACATTACACCCAGATACTGTACATTACACTCAGATACACTGTACATTACACCCAGATACTGTACATTACACCCAGATACTGTACATTACACTCAGATACACTGTACATTACACCCAGATACTGTACATTACACCCAGATACTGTACATTACACTCAGATACCCTGAACATTACACCCAGATACACTGTACATTACACCCAGATACTGTACATTACACCCAGATACTGTACATTACACCCAGATACACTGTACAATACACTCAGATACTGTACATTACACCCAGAAACTGTACATTACTCCCAGAAACTGTACATTACACTCAGATACACTGTACATTACACCCAGATACTGTACATTACACACAGATACTGTACATTACACCCAGATACACTGTACATTTCACTCAGATACTGTACATTACACCCAGATACTGTACATTACACTCAGATACACTGTACATTACACCCAGATACTGTACATTACACCCAGATACTGTACATTACACCCAAATACTGTACATTACACCCAGATACTGTACATTACACTCAGAAACACTGTACATTACACCCAGATACACTGTACATTACACCCAGATACTGTACATTACACCCAGATACTGTACATTACACCCAGATACTGTACATTACACCCAGATACCCTGTACATTACACCCAGATACACTGTACATTACACCCAGATACACTGTACATTACCCCCAAATACACTGTACATTACACCCAGATACTGTACATTACACTCAGATACACTGTACATTACACCCAGATACTGCACATTACACCCAGATACACTGTACATTACACCCAGATACACTGTACATTACACTCAGATACACTGTACATTACACCCAGATACTGTACATTACACTCAGATACACTGTACATTACACCCAGATACTGTACATTACACCCAGATACACTGTACATTACACCCAGATACTGTACATTACACCCAGATACTGTACATTACACTCAGATACACTGTACATTACACTCAGATACTGTACATTACACCCAGATACTGTACATTACACCCAGATACTGTACATTACACTCAGATACAATGTAAATTACACCCAGATACTGTACATTACACCCAGACACTGTACATTACACTCAGATACACTGTACATTACACCCAGATACTGTACATTACACCCAGATACACTGTACATTACACTCAGATACTGTACATTACACCCAGATACTGTACATTACACCCAGAAACTGTACATTACACTCAGATAAACTGTACATTACACCCAGATACTGTACATTACACCCAGATACTGTACATTACACCCAGATACACTGTACATTACACCCAGATACTATACATTACACCCAGATACTGTACATTACACTCAGATACACTGTACATTACACCCAGATACTGTACATTACACCCAGATACTGTACATTACACTCAGATACCCTGTACATTACACCCAGAAACACTGTACATTACACCCAGATACTGTACATTACACCCAGATACTGTACATTACACCCAGATACACTGTACAATACACTCAGATACTGTACATTACACCCAGAAACTGTACATTACACCCAGAAACTGTACATTACACCCAGATACTGTACATTACACTCAGATACACTGTACATTACACCCAGATACTGTACATTACACCCAGATACTGTACATTACACCCAGATACACTGTACATTACACCCAGATACACTGTACATTACACCCAGATACTGTACATCACACCCAGATACACTGTACATTACACCCAGATACACTGTACATTACACCCAGATACTGTACATTACACTCAGATACACTGTACATTACACCCAGATACTGTACATTACACCCAGATACTGTACATTACACCCAGATACACTGTACATTACACTCAGATACTGTACATTACACCCAGATACTGTACATTACACCCATATACTGTACATTACACCCAGATACACTGTACATTACACCCAGATACTGTACATTACACCCAGATACACTGTACATTACACCCAGATACACTGTACATTACACCCAGATACTGTACATTACACCCAGATACACTGTACATTACACCCAGATACACTGTACATTACACACAGATACACTGTACATTACACCCAGATACTGTACATTACACCCAGATACACTGTACATTACACCCAGATACACTGTACATTACACCCAGATACACTGTACATTACACCCAGATACTCTACATTACACTCAGATACACTGTACATTACACCCAGATACTGTACATTACACACAGATACTGTACATTACACCCAGATACACTGTACATTACACTCAGATACTGTACATTACACCCAGATACTGTACATTACACTCAGATACACTGTACATTACACCCAGATACTGTACATTACACCCAGATACTGTACATTACACTCAGATACACTGTACATTACACCCAGATACACTGTACATTACACCCAGATACTGTACATTACACCCAGATACTGTACATTACACCCAGATACTGTACATTACACTCAGATACACTGTACATTACACCCAAATACTGTACATTACACCCAGATACTGTACATTACACTCAAACACTGTACATTACACCCAGATACACTGTACATTACACCCAGATACTGTACATTACACCCAGATACTGTACATTACACCCAGATACTGTACATTACACTCAGATACCCTGTACATTACACCCAGATACACTGTACATTACACCCAGATACACAGTACATTACACCCAGATACTGTACATTACACTCAGATACACTGTACATTACACCCAGATACTGTACATTACACTCAGATACACTGTACATTACACTCAGATACTGTACATTACACCCAGATACTGTACATTACACCCAGATACTGTACATTACACTCAGATACACTGTACATTACACCCAGATACTGTACATTACACTCAGATACACTGTACATTACACCCAGATACTGTACATTACACTCAGATACACTGTACATTACACCCAGATACTGTACATTACACCCAGATACACTGTACATTACACCCAGATACTGTACATTACACCCAGATACTGTACATTACACTCAGATACACTGTACATTACACCCAGATACTGTACATTACACCCAGATACTGTACATTACACCCAGATACACTGTACATTACACTCAGATACTGTACATTACACCCAGATACTGTACATTA
Organism: Neoarius graeffei; assembly: GCF_027579695.1. Lineage (NCBI taxonomy): Eukaryota > Metazoa > Chordata > Actinopteri > Siluriformes > Ariidae > Neoarius > Neoarius graeffei. The sequence continues at coordinate 850,511 of NC_083583.1, read as the reverse complement.
CACCCATATACTGTATATTACACCCAGATACACTGTACATTACACCCAGATACTGTACATTACACCCAGATACACTGTACATTACACCCAGATACTGTACATTACACCCAGATACACTGTACATTACACCCAGATACACTGTACATTACACCCAGATACACTGTACATTACACCCAGATACTGTACATTACACCCAGATACACTGTACATTACACCCAGATACACTGTACATTACACCCAGATACACTGTACATTACACCCAGATACTCTACATTACACTCAGATACACTGTACATTACACCCAGATACTGTACATTACACACAGATACTGTACATTACACCCAGATACACTGTACATTACACTCAGATACTGTACATTACACCCAGATACTGTACATTACACTCAGATACACTGTACATTACACCCAGATACTGTACATTACACCCAGATACTGTACATTACACTCAGATACACTGTACATTACACCCAGATACACTGTACATTACACCCAGATACTGTACATTACACCCAGATACTGTACATTACACCCAGATACTGTACATTACACTCAGATACACTGTACATTACACCCAAATACTGTACATTACACCCAGATACTGTACATTACACTCAGAAACACTGTACATTACACCCAGATACACTGTACATTACACCCAGATACTGTACATTACACCCAGATACTGTACATTACACCCAGATACTGTACATTACACTCAGATACCCTGTACATTACACCCAGATACACTGTACATTACACCCAGATACACAGTACATTACACCCAGATACTGTACATTACACTCAGATACACTGTACATTACACCCAGATACTGTACATTACACCCAGATACACTGTACATTACACTCAGATACTGTACATTACACCCAGATACTGTACATTACACCCAGATACTGTACATTGCACTCAGATACACTGTACATTACACCCAGATACTGTACATTACACTCAGATACACTGTACATTACACCCAGATACTGTACATTACACTCAGATACACTGTACATTACACCCAGATACTGTACATTACACCCAGATACACTGTACATTACACCCAGATACTGTACATTACACCCAGATACTGTACATTACACTCAGATAGACTGTACATTACACTCAGATACTGTACATTACACCCAGATACTGTACATTACACCCAGATACTGTACATTACACTCAGATACACTGTAAATTACACCCAGATACTGTACATTACACCCAGACACTGTACATTACACTCAGATACACTGTACATTACACCCAGATACTGTACATTACACCCAGATACTGTACATTACACTCAGATACACTGTACATTACACCCAGATACTGTACATTACACCCAGATACTGTACATTACACTCAGATACACTGTACATTACACCCAGATACTGTACATTACACCCAGATACTGTACATTACACTCAGATACCCTGAACATTACACCCAGATACACTGTACATTACACCCAGATACTGTACATTACACCCAGATACTGTACATTACACCCAGATACACTGTACAATACACTCAGATACTGTACATTACACCCAGAAACTGTACATTACTCCCAGAAACTGTACATTACACTCAGATACACTGTACATTACACCCAGATACTGTACATTACACACAGTTACTGTACATTACACCCAGATACACTGTACATTACACTCAGATACTGTACATTACACCCAGATACTGTACATTACACTCAGATACACTGTACATTACACCCAGATACTGTACATTACACCCAGATACTGTACATTACACTCAGATACACTGTACATTACACACAAATACTGTACATTACACCCAGATACTGTACATTACACTCAGAAACACTGTACATTACACCCAGATACTGTACATTACACCCAGATACTGTACATTACACCCAGATACTGTACATTACACCCAGATACCCTGTACATTACATCCAGATACACTGTACATTACACCCAGATACACTGTACATTACACCCAAATACACTGTACATTACACCCAGATACTGTACATTACACTCAGATACACTGTACATTACACCCAGATACTGCACATTACACCCAGATACACTGTACATTACACCCAGATACACTGTACATTACACTCAGATACACTGTACATTACACCCAGATACTGTACATTACACTCAGATACACTGTACATTACACCCAGATACTGTACATTACACCCAGATACACTGTACATTACACCCAGATACTGTACATTACACCCAGATACTGTACATTACACTCAGATACACTGTACATTACACTCAGATACTGTACATTACACCCAGATACTGTACATTACACCCAGATACTGTACATTACACCCAGATACTGTACATTACACCCAGATACACTGTACATTACACCCAGATACTGTACATTACACCCAGATACACTGTACATTACACCCAGATACTGTACATTACACCCAGATACACTGTACAGTACACCCAGATACACTGTACATTACACCCAGATACACTGTACATTACACCCAGATACACTGTACATTACACTCAGATACACTGTACATTACACCCAGATACTGTACATTACACCCAGATACTGTACATTACACCCAGATACACTGTACATTACACTCAGATACTGTACATTACACCCAGATACTGTACATTACACTCAGATACTGTACATTACACTCAGATACTGTACATTACACCCAGATACTGTACATTACACTCAGATACACTGTACATTACACCCAGATACTGTACATTACACCCAGGTACTGTACATTACACTCAGATACACTGTAGATTACACTCAGAAACACTGTACATTACACCCAGATACACTGTACATTACACCCAGATACTGTACATTACACCCAGATACTGTACATTACACCCAGATACCCTGTACATTACACCCAGATACACTGTACATTACACCCAGATACACTGTACATTACACCCAGATGCTGTACATTACACTCAGATACACTGTACATTACACCCAGATACTGTACATTACACCCAGATACTGTACATTACACCCAGATACACTGTACATTACACTCAGATACTGTACATTACACCCAGATACTGTACATTACACCCAGATACTGTACATTACACTCAGATACACTGTACATTACACCCAGATACTGTACATTACACTCAGATACACTGTACATTACACCCAGATACTGTACATTACACTCAGATACACTGTACATTACACCCAGATACTGTACATTACACCCAGATACACTGTACATTACACCCAGATACTGTACATTACACTCAGATACACTGGACATTACACTCAGATACTGTACATTACACCCAGATACTGTACATTACACCCAGATACTGTACATTACACTCAGATACACTGTAAATTACACCCAGATACTGTACATTACACCCAGACACTGTACATTACACTCAGATACACTGTACATTACACCCAGATACTGTACATTACACCCAGATACACTGTACATTACACTCAGATACTGTACATTACACCCAGATACTGTACATTACACCCAGAAACTGTACATTACACTCAGATACACTGTACATTACACCCAGATACTGTACATTACACTCAGATACACTGTACATTACACCCAGATACTGTACATTACACTCAGATACATTGTACATTACACCCAGATACTGTACATTACACCCAGATACACTGTACATTACACCCAGATACTGTACATTACACCCAGATACTGTACATTACACTCAGATACACTGTACATTACACTCAGATACTGTAGATTACACCCAGATACTGTACATTACACCCAGATACTGTACATTACACTCAGATACACTGTAAATTACACCCAGATACTGTACATTACACCCAGACACTGTACATTACACTCAGATACACTGTACATTACACCCAGACACTGTACATTACACCCAGATACTGTACATTACACCCAGATACACTGTAGATTACACTCAGATACTGTACATTACACCCAGATACTGTACATTACACCCATATACTGTACATTACACTCAGATACACTGTACATTACACCCAGATACTGTACATTACACCCAGATACTGTACATTACACTCAGAAACACTGTACATTACACCCAGATACTGTACATTACACTCAGATACCCTGTACATTACACCCAGATACACTGTACATTACACCCAGATAATGTACATTACACTCAGATACACTGTACATTACACTCAGATACTGTACATTACACACAGATACTGTACATTACACCCAGATACACTGTACATTACACCCATATACTGTACATTACACCCAGATACTGTACATTACACTCAACTACACTGTACATTACACCCAGATACTGTACATTACACTCAGATACACTGTACATTACACCCAGATACTGTACATTACACCCAGATACACTGTACATTACACCCAGATACTGTACATTACACCCAGATACTGTACATTACACTCAGATACACTGTACATTACACTCAGATACTGTACATTACACCCAGATACTGTACATTACACCCAGATACTGTACATTACACTCAGATACACTGTAAATTACACCCAGATACTGTACATTACACCCAGACACTGTACATTACAATCAGATACAATGTACATTACACCCAGATACTTTACATTACACCCAGATACACTGTACATTACACTCAGATACTGTACATTACACCCAGATACTGTACATTACACCCAGAAACTGTACATTACACTCAGATAAACTGTACATTACACCCAGATACTGTACATTACACTCAGATACTGTACATTACACTCAGATACTGTACATTACACCCAGAAACTGTACATTACACCCAGATACTGTACATTACACTCAGATACACTGTACATTACACTCAGATACACTGTACATTACACCCAGATACTGTACATTACACCCAGATACTGTACATTACACCCAGATACTGTACATTACACCCAGATACACTGTACATTACACCCAGATACACTGTAAATTACACCCAGATACACTGTACATTACACCCAGATACACTGTACATTACACCCAGATACTGTACATTACACTCAGATACACTGTACATTACACCCAGATACTGTACATTACACCCAGATACACTGTACATTACACTCAGATACTGTACATTACACCCAGATACTGTACATTACACCCAAATACTGTACATTACACCCAGATACACTGTACATTACACCCAGATACTGTACATTACACCCAGATACACTGTACATTACACCCAGATACTGTACATTACACCCAGATACACTGTACAGTACACCCAGATACACTGTACATTACACCCAGATACACTGTACATTACACCCAGATACACTGTACATTACACTCAGATACACTGTACATTACACCCAGATACTGTACATTACACCCAGATACTGTACATTACACCCAGATACACTGTACATTACACTCAGATACTGTACATTACACCCAGATACTGTACATTACACTCAGATACTGTACATTACACTCAGATACTGTACATTACACCCAGATACTGTACATTACACCCAGATACACTGTACATTACACTCAGATACTGTACATTACACACAGATACTGTACATTACACCCAGATACTGTACATTACACTCAGATACACTGTACATTACACCCAGATACTGTACATTACACCCAGATACTGTACATTACATTCAGATACACTGTACATTACACCCAGATACTGTACATTACACCCAGATACTGTACATTACACTCAGATACCCTGTACATTACACCCAGAAACACTGTACATTACACCCAGATACTGTACATTACACCCAGATACACTGTACAATACACTCAGATACTGTACATTACACCCAGAAACTGTACATTACACCCAGAAACTGTACATTACACCCAGATACTGTACATTACACTCAGATACACTGTACATTACACCCAGATACTGTACATTACACCCAGATACTGTACATTACACCCAGATACACTGTACATTACACCCAGATACACTGTACATTACACCCAGATACTGTACATTACACCCAGATACACTGTACATTACACCCAGATACACTGTACATTACACCCAGATACTGTACATTACACTCAGATACACTGTACATTACACCCAGATACTGTACATTACACCCAGATACTGTACATTACACCCAGATACACTGTACATTACACTCAGATACTGTACATTACACCCAGATACTGTACAATACACCCATATACTGTACATTACACCCAGATACACTGTACATTACACCAAGATACTGTACATTACACCCAGATACACTGTACATTACACCCAGATACACTGTACATTACACCCAGATACTGTACATTACACCCAGATACACTGTACATTACACCCAGATACACTGTACATTACACCCAGATACACTGTACATTACACCCAGATACTGTACATTACACCCAGATACACTGTACATTACACCCAGATACTGTACATTACACCCAGATACTGTACATTACACTCAGATACACTGTACATTACACTCAGATACTGTACATTACACCCAGATACTGTACATTACACCCAGATACTGTACATTACACTCAGATACACTGTAAATTACACCCAGATACTGTACATTACACCCAGACACTGTACATTACAATCAGATACAATGTACATTACACCCAGATACTGTACATTACACCCAGATACACTGTACATTACACTCAGATACTGTACATTACACCCAGATACTGTACATTACACCCAGAAACTGTACATTACACTCAGATAAACTGTACATTACACCCAGATACTGTACATTACACTCAGATACTGTACATTACACTCAGATACTGTACATTACACTCAGATACTGTACATTACACTCAGATACTGTACATTACACCCAGAAACTGTACATTACACCCAGATACTGTACATTACACTCAGATACACTGTACATTACACTCAGATACACTGTACATTACACCCAGATACTGTACATTACACCCAGATACTGTACATTACACCCAGATACTGTACATTACACCCAGATACACTGTAAATTACACCCAGATACACTGTACATTACACCCAGATACACTGTACATTACACCCAGATACTGTACATTACACTCAGATACACTGTACATTACACCCAGATACTGTACATTACACCCAGATACACTGTACATTACACTCAGATACTGTACATTACACCCAGATACTGTACATTACACCCAAATACTGTACATTACACCCAGATACACTGTACATTACACCCAGATACTGTACATTACACCCAGATACACTGTACATTACACCCAGATACTGTACATTACACCCAGATACACTGTACAGTACACCCAGATACACTGTACATTACACCCAGATACACTGTACATTACACCCAGATACACTGTACATTACACTCAGATACACTGTACATTACACCCAGATACTGTACATTACACCCAGATACTGTACATTACACCCAGATACACTGTACATTACACTCAGATACTGTACATTACACCCAGATACTGTACATTACACTCAGATACTGTACATTACACTCAGATACTGTACATTACACCCAGATACTGTACATTACACTCAGATACACTGTACATTACACCCAGATACTGTACATTACACCCAGGTACTGTACATTACACTCAGATACACTGTAGATTACACTCAGAAACACTGTACATTACACCCAGATACACTGTACATTACACCCAGATACTGTACATTACACCCAGATACTGTACATTACACCCAGATACTGTACATTACACTCAGATACCCTGTACATTACACCCAGATACACTGTACATTACACCCAGATACACTGTACATTACACCCAGATGCTGTACATTACACTCAGATACACTGTACATCACACCCAGATACTGTACATTACACCCAGATACTGTACATTACACCCAGATACACTGTACATTACACTCAGATACTGCACATTACACCCAGATACTGTACATTACACCCAGATACTGTACATTACACTCAGATACACTGTACATTACACCCAGATACTGTACATTACACTCAGATACACTGTACATTACACCCAGATACTGTACATTACACTCAGATACACTGTACATTACACCCAGATACTGTACATTACACCCAGATACACTGTACATTACACCCAGATACTGTACATTACACTCAGATACACTGGACATTACACTCAGATACTGTACATTACACCCAGATACTGTACATTACACCCAGATACTGTACATTACACTCAGATACACTGTAAATTACACCCAGATACTGTACATTACACCCAGACACTGTACATTACACTCAGATACACTGTACATTACACCCAGATACTGTACATTACACCCAGATACACTGTACATTACACTCAGATACTGTACATTACACCCAGATACTGTACATTACACCCAGAAACTGTACATTACACAGATACACTGTACATTACACCCAGATACTGTACATTACACTCAGATACACTGTACATTACACCCAGATACTGTACATTACACTCAGATACATTGTACATTACACCCAGATACTGTACATTACACCCAGATACACTGTACATTACACCCAGATACTGTACATTACACCCAGATACTGTACATTACACTCAGATACACTGTACATTACACTCAGATACTGTAGATTACACCCAGATACTGTACATTACACCCAGATACTGTACATTACACTCAGATACACTGTAAATTACACCCAGATACTGTACATTACACCCAGACACTGTACATTACACTCAGATACACTGTACATTACACCCAGACACTGTACATTACACCCAGATACTGTACATTACACCCAGATACACTGTAGATTACACTCAGATACTGTACATTACACCCAGATACTGTACATTACACCCATATACTGTACATTACACTCAGATACACTGTACATTACACCCAGATACTGTACATTACACCCAGATACTGTACATTACACTCAGAAACACTGTACATTACACCCAGATACTGTACATTACACCCAGATACTGTACATTACACTCAGATACCCTGTACATTACACCCAGATACACTGTACATTACACCCAGATACTGTACATTACACCCAGATAATGTACATTACACTCAGATACACTGTACGTTACACTCAGATACTGTACATTACACCCAGAAACTGTACATTACACCCAGATACACTGTACATTACACCCAGATACTGTACATTACACCCAGATACTGTACATTACACTCAGATACACTGTACATTACACCCAGATACTGTACATTACACCCAGATACACTGTACATTACACTCAGATACTGTACATTACACCCAGATACTGTACATTACACCCAGATACTGTACATTACACTCAGATACACTGTACATTACACCCAGATACTGTACATTACACCCAGATACTGTACATTACACTCAGATACACTGTACATTACACCCAGATACTGTACATTACACCCAGATACTGTACATTACACTCAGATACCCTGAACATTACACCCAGATACACTGTACATTACACCCAGATACTGTACATTACACCCAGATACTGTACATTACACCCAGATACACTGTACAATACACTCAGATACTGTACATTACACCCAGAAACTGTACATTACTCCCAGAAACTGTACATTACACTCAGATACACTGTACATTACACCCAGATACTGTACATTACACACAGATACTGTACATTACACCCAGATACACTGTACATTACACTCAGATACTGTACATTACACCCAGATACTGTACATTACACTCAGATACACTGTACATTACACCCAGATACTGTACATTACACTCAGATACACTGTACATTACACCCAAATACTGTACATTACACCCAGATACTGTACATTACACTCAGAAACACTGTACATTACACCCAGATACACTGTACATTACACCCAGATACTGTACATTACACCCAGATACTGTACATTACACCCAGATACCCTGTACATTACACCCAGATACACTGTACATTACACCCAGATACACTGTACATTACACCCAAATACACTGTACATTACACCCAGATACTGTACATTACACTCAGATACACTGTACATTACACCCAGATACTGTACATTACACCCAGATACTGTACATTACACCCAGATACACTGTAAATTACACCCAGATACTGTACATTACACCCAGACACTGTACATTACACTCAGATACACTGTACATTACACCCAGATACTGTACATTACACCCAGATACACTGTACATTACACTCAGATACTGTACATTACACCCAGATACTGTACATTACACCCAGAAACTGTACATTACACTCAGATAAACTGTACATTACACCCAGATACTGTACATTACACCCAGATACTGTACATTACACCCAGATACACTGTACATTACACCCAGATACTATACATTACACCCAGATACTGTACATTACACTCAGATACACTGTACATTACACCCAGATACTGTACATTACACCCAGATACACTGTACATTACACTCAGATACTGTACATTACACACAGATACTGTACATTACACCCAGAAACTGTACATTACACTCAGATAAACTGTACATTACACCCAGATACTGTACATTACACCCAGATACTGTACATTACACCCAGATACACTGTACATTACACCCAGATACTGTACATTACACCCAGATACTGTACATTACACCCAGATACACTGTACAATACACTCAGATACTGTACATTACACCCAGAAACTGTACATTACTCCCAGAAACTGTACATTACACTCAGATACACTGTACATTACACCCAGATACTGTACATTACACACAGATACTGTACATTACACCCAGATACACTGTACATTACACTCAGATACTGTACATTACACCCAGATACTGTACATTACACTCAGATACACTGTACATTACACCCAGATACTGTACATTACACCCAGATACTGTACATTACACTCAGATACACTGTACATTACACACAAATACTGTACATTACACCCAGATACTGTACATTACACTCAGAAACACTGTACATTACACCCAGATACACTGTACATTACACCCAGATACTGTACATTACACCCAGATACTGTACATTACACCCAGATACTGTACATTACACCCAGATACCCTGTACATTACACCCAGATACACTGTACATTACACCCAAATACACTGTACATTACACCCAGATACTGTACATTACACTCAGATACACTGTACATTACACCCAGATACTGCACATTACACCCAGATACACTGTACATTACACCCAGATACACTGTACATTACACTCAGATACACTGTACATTACACCCAGATACTGTACATTACACTCAGATACACTGTACATTACACCCAGATACTGTACATTACACCCAGATACACTGTACATTACACCCAGATACTGTACATTACACCCAGATACTGTACATTACACTCAGATACACTGTACATTACACCCAGATACTGTACATTACACCCAGATACTGTACATTACTCCCAGATACTGTACATTACACCCAGATACACTGTACATTACACCCAGGTACTGTACATTACACCCAGATACACTGTACATTACACCCAGATACTGTACATTACACCCAGATACTGTACATTACACCCAGAAACTGTACATTACACTCAGATAAACTGTACATTACACCCAGATACTGTACATTACACTCAGATACTGTACATTACACTCAGATACTGTACATTACACCCAGAAACTGTACATTACACCCAGATACTGTACATTACACTCAGATACACTGTACATTACACTCAGATACACTGTACATTACACCCAGATACTGTACATTACACCCAGATACTGTACATTACACCCAGATACTGTACATTACACCCAGATACACTGTACATTACACCCAGATACACTGTAAATTACACCCAGATACACTGTACATTACACCCAGATACACTGTACATTACACCCAGATACTGTACATTACACTCAGATACACTGTACATTACACCCAGATACTGTACATTACACCCAGATACACTGTACATTACACTCAGATACTGTACATTACACCCAGATACTGTACATTACACCCAAATACTGTACATTACACCCAGATACACTGTACATTACACCCAGATACTGTACATTACACCCAGATACACTGTACATTACACCCAGATACTGTACATTACACCCAGATACACTGTACAGTACACCCAGATACACTGTACATTACACCCAGATACACTGTACATTACACCCAGATACACTGTACATTACACTCAGATACACTGTACATTACACCCAGATACTGTACATTACACCCAGATACTGTACATTACACCCAGATACACTGTACATTACACTCAGATACTGTACATTACACCCAGATACTGTACATTACACTCAGATACTGTACATTACACTCAGATACTGTACATTACACCCAGATACTGTACATTACACCCAGATACACTGTACATTACACTCAGATACTGTACATTACACACAGATACTGTACATTACACCCAGATACTGTACATTACACTCAGATACACTGTACATTACACCCAGATACTGTACATTACACCCAGATACTGTACATTACATTCAGATACACTGTACATTACACCCAGATACTGTACATTACACCCAGATACTGTACATTACACTCAGATACCCTGTACATTACACCCAGAAACACTGTACATTACACCCAGATACTGTACATTACACCCAGATACACTGTACAATACACTCAGATACTGTACATTACACCCAGAAACTGTACATTACACCCAGAAACTGTACATTACACCCAGATACTGTACATTACACTCAGATACACTGTACATTACACCCAGATACTGTACATTACACCCAGATACTGTACATTACACCCAGATACACTGTACATTACACCCAGATACACTGTACATTACACCCAGATACCGTACATTACACCCAGATACACTGTACATTACACCCAGATACACTGTACATTACACCCAGATACTGTACATTACACTCAGATACACTGTACATTACACCCAGATACTGTACATTACACCCAGATACTGTACATTACACCCAGATACACTGTACATTACACTCAGATACTGTACATTACACCCAGATACTGTACAATACACCCATATACTGTACATTACACCCAGATACACTGTACATTACACCAAGATACTGTACATTACACCCAGATACACTGTACATTACACCCAGATACACTGTACATTACACCCAGATACTGTACATTACACCCAGATACACTGTACATTACACCCAGATACACTGTACATTACACCCAGATACACTGTACATTACACCCAGATACTGTACATTACACCCAGATACACTGTACATTACACCCAGATACTGTACATTACACCCAGATACTGTACATTACACTCAGATACACTGTACATTACACTCAGATACTGTACATTACACCCAGATACTGTACATTACACCCAGATACTGTACATTACACTCAGATACACTGTAAATTACACCCAGATACTGTACATTACACCCAGACACTGTACATTACAATCAGATACAATGTACATTACACCCAGATACTGTACATTACACCCAGATACACTGTACATTACACTCAGATACTGTACATTACACCCAGATACTGTACATTACACCCAGAAACTGTACATTACACTCAGATAAACTGTACATTACACCCAGATACTGTACATTACACTCAGATACTGTACATTACACTCAGATACTGTACATTACACTCAGATACTGTACATTACACTCAGATACTGTACATTACACTCAGATACTGTACATTACACCCAGAAACTGTACATTACACCCAGATACTGTACATTACACTCAGATACACTGTACATTACACTCAGATACACTGTACATTACACCCAGATACTGTACATTACACCCAGATACTGTACATTACACCCAGATACTGTACATTACACCCAGATACACTGTAAATTACACCCAGATACACTGTACATTACACCCAGATACACTGTACATTACACCCAGATACTGTACATTACACTCAGATACACTGTACATTACACCCAGATACTGTACATTACACCCAGATACACTGTACATTACACTCAGATACTGTACATTACACCCAGATACTGTACATTACACCCAAATACTGTACATTACACCCAGATACACTGTACATTACACCCAGATACTGTACATTACACCCAGATACACTGTACATTACACCCAGATACTGTACATTACACCCAGATACACTGTACAGTACACCCAGATACACTGTACATTACACCCAGATACACTGTACATTACACCCAGATACACTGTACATTACACTCAGATACACTGTACATTACACCCAGATACTGTACATTACACCCAGATACTGTACATTACACCCAGATACACTGTACATTACACTCAGATACTGTACATTACACCCAGATACTGTACATTACACTCAGATACTGTACATTACACTCAGATACTGTACATTACACCCAGATACTGTACATTACACTCAGATACACTGTACATTACACCCAGATACTGTACATTACACCCAGGTACTGTACATTACACTCAGATACACTGTAGATTACACTCAGAAACACTGTACATTACACCCAGATACACTGTACATTACACCCAGATACTGTACATTACACCCAGATACTGTACATTACACCCAGATACTGTACATTACACTCAGATACCCTGTACATTACACCCAGATACACTGTACATTACACCCAGATACACTGTACATTACACCCAGATGCTGTACATTACACTCAGATACACTGTACATCACACCCAGATACTGTACATTACACCCAGATACTGTACATTACACCCAGATACACTGTACATTACACTCAGATACTGCACATTACACCCAGATACTGTACATTACACCCAGATACTGTACATTACACTCAGATACACTGTACATTACACCCAGATACTGTACATTACACTCAGATACACTGTACATTACACCCAGATACTGTACATTACACTCAGATACACTGTACATTACACCCAGATACTGTACATTACACCCAGATACACTGTACATTACACCCAGATACTGTACATTACACTCAGATACACTGGACATTACACTCAGATACTGTACATTACACCCAGATACTGTACATTACACCCAGATACTGTACATTACACTCAGATACACTGTAAATTACACCCAGATACTGTACATTACACCCAGACACTGTACATTACACTCAGATACACTGTACATTACACCCAGATACTGTACATTACACCCAGATACACTGTACATTACACTCAGATACTGTACATTACACCCAGATACTGTACATTACACCCAGAAACTGTACATTACACAGATACACTGTACATTACACCCAGATACTGTACATTACACTCAGATACACTGTACATTACACCCAGATACTGTACATTACACTCAGATACATTGTACATTACACCCAGATACTGTACATTACACCCAGATACACTGTACATTACACCCAGATACTGTACATTACACCCAGATACTGTACATTACACTCAGATACACTGTACATTACACTCAGATACTGTAGATTACACCCAGATACTGTACATTACACCCAGATACTGTACATTACACTCAGATACACTGTAAATTACACCCAGATACTGTACATTACACCCAGACACTGTACATTACACTCAGATACACTGTACATTACACCCAGACACTGTACATTACACCCAGATACTGTACATTACACCCAGATACACTGTAGATTACACTCAGATACTGTACATTACACCCAGATACTGTACATTACACCCATATACTGTACATTACACTCAGATACACTGTACATTACACCCAGATACTGTACATTACACCCAGATACTGTACATTACACTCAGAAACACTGTACATTACACCCAGATACTGTACATTACACCCAGATACTGTACATTACACTCAGATACCCTGTACATTACACCCAGATACACTGTACATTACACCCAGATACTGTACATTACACCCAGATAATGTACATTACACTCAGATACACTGTACGTTACACTCAGATACTGTACATTACACCCAGAAACTGTACATTACACCCAGATACACTGTACATTACACCCAGATACTGTACATTACACCCAGATACTGTACATTACACTCAGATACACTGTACATTACACCCAGATACTGTACATTACACCCAGATACACTGTACATTACACTCAGATACTGTACATTACACCCAGATACTGTACATTACACCCAGATACTGTACATTACACTCAGATACACTGTACATTACACCCAGATACTGTACATTACACCCAGATACTGTACATTACACTCAGATACACTGTACATTACACCCAGATACTGTACATTACACCCAGATACTGTACATTACACTCAGATACCCTGAACATTACACCCAGATACACTGTACATTACACCCAGATACTGTACATTACACCCAGATACTGTACATTACACCCAGATACACTGTACAATACACTCAGATACTGTACATTACACCCAGAAACTGTACATTACTCCCAGAAACTGTACATTACACTCAGATACACTGTACATTACACCCAGATACTGTACATTACACACAGATACTGTACATTACACCCAGATACACTGTACATTACACTCAGATACTGTACATTACACCCAGATACTGTACATTACACTCAGATACACTGTACATTACACCCAGATACTGTACATTACACTCAGATACACTGTACATTACACCCAAATACTGTACATTACACCCAGATACTGTACATTACACTCAGAAACACTGTACATTACACCCAGATACACTGTACATTACACCCAGATACTGTACATTACACCCAGATACTGTACATTACACCCAGATACCCTGTACATTACACCCAGATACACTGTACATTACACCCAGATACACTGTACATTACACCCAAATACACTGTACATTACACCCAGATACTGTACATTACACTCAGATACACTGTACATTACACCCAGATACTGTACATTACACCCAGATACTGTACATTACACCCAGATACACTGTAAATTACACCCAGATACTGTACATTACACCCAGACACTGTACATTACACTCAGATACACTGTACATTACACCCAGATACTGTACATTACACCCAGATACACTGTACATTACACTCAGATACTGTACATTACACCCAGATACTGTACATTACACCCAGAAACTGTACATTACACTCAGATAAACTGTACATTACACCCAGATACTGTACATTACACCCAGATACTGTACATTACACCCAGATACACTGTACATTACACCCAGATACTATACATTACACCCAGATACTGTACATTACACTCAGATACACTGTACATTACACCCAGATACTGTACATTACACCCAGATACACTGTACATTACACTCAGATACTGTACATTACACACAGATACTGTACATTACACCCAGAAACTGTACATTACACTCAGATAAACTGTACATTACACCCAGATACTGTACATTACACCCAGATACTGTACATTACACCCAGATACACTGTACATTACACCCAGATACTGTACATTACACCCAGATACTGTACATTACACCCAGATACACTGTACAATACACTCAGATACTGTACATTACACCCAGAAACTGTACATTACTCCCAGAAACTGTACATTACACTCAGATACACTGTACATTACACCCAGATACTGTACATTACACACAGATACTGTACATTACACCCAGATACACTGTACATTACACTCAGATACTGTACATTACACCCAGATACTGTACATTACACTCAGATACACTGTACATTACACCCAGATACTGTACATTACACCCAGATACTGTACATTACACTCAGATACACTGTACATTACACACAAATACTGTACATTACACCCAGATACTGTACATTACACTCAGAAACACTGTACATTACACCCAGATACACTGTACATTACACCCAGATACTGTACATTACACCCAGATACTGTACATTACACCCAGATACTGTACATTACACCCAGATACCCTGTACATTACACCCAGATACACTGTACATTACACCCAAATACACTGTACATTACACCCAGATACTGTACATTACACTCAGATACACTGTACATTACACCCAGATACTGCACATTACACCCAGATACACTGTACATTACACCCAGATACACTGTACATTACACTCAGATACACTGTACATTACACCCAGATACTGTACATTACACTCAGATACACTGTACATTACACCCAGATACTGTACATTACACCCAGATACACTGTACATTACACCCAGATACTGTACATTACACCCAGATACTGTACATTACACTCAGATACACTGTACATTACACCCAGATACTGTACATTACACCCAGATACTGTACATTACTCCCAGATACTGTACATTACACCCAGATACACTGTACATTACACCCAGGTACTGTACATTACACCCAGATACACTGTACATTACACCCAGATACTGTACATTACACCCAGATACACTGTACAGTACACCCAGATACACTGTACATTACACCCAGATACACTGTACATTACACCCAGATACACTGTACATTACACTCAGATACACTGTACATTACACCCAGATACTGTACATTACACCCAGATACTGTACATTACACCCAGATACACTGTACATTACACTCAGATACTGTACATTACACCCAGATACTGTACATTACACTCAGATACTGTACATTACACTCAGATACTGTACATTACACCCAGATACACTGTACATTACACCCAGATACTGTACATTACACCCAGGTACTGTACATTACACTCAGATACACTGTAGATTACACTCAGAAACACTGTACATTACACCCAGATACACTGTACATTACACCCAGATACTGTACATTACACCCAGATACTGTACATTACACCCAGATACTGTACATTACACTCAGATACCCTGTACATTACACCCAGATACACTGTACATTACACCCAGATACACTGTACATTTCACCCAGATGCTGTACATTACACTCAGATACACTGTACATTACACCCAGATACTGTACATTACACCCAGTTACTGTACATTACACCCAGATACACTGTACATTACACTCAGATACTGTACATTACACCCAGATACTGTACATTACACCCAGATACTGTACATTACACTCAGATACACTGTACATTACACCCAGATACTGTACATTACACTCAGATACACTGTACATTACACCCAGATACTGTACATTACACTCAGATACACTGTACATTACACCCAGATACTGTACATTACACCCAGATACACTGTACATTACACCCAGATACTGTACATTACACTCAGATACACTGGACATTACACTCAGATACTGTACATTACACCCAGATACTGTACATTACACCCAGATACTGTACATTACACTCAGATACACTGTACATTACACCCAGATACTGTACATTACACCCAGATACTGTACATTACACTCAGATACACTGTACATTACACTCAGATACTGTACATTACACCCAGATACTGTACATTACACCCAGATACTGTACATTACACTCAGATACACTGTAAATTACACCCAGATACTGTACATTACACCCAGACACTGTACATTACAATCAGATACAATGTACATTACACCCAGATACTGTACATTACACCCAGATACACTGTACATTACACTCAGATACTGTACATTACACCCAGATACTGTACATTACACCCAGAAACTGTACATTACACTCAGATAAACTGTACATTACACCCAGATACTGTACATTACACTCAGATACTGTACATTACACTCAGATACTGTACATTACACTCAGATACTGTACATTACACCCAGAAACTGTACATTACACCCAGATACTGTACATTACACTCAGATACACTGTACATTACACTCAGATACACTGTACATTACACCCAGATACTGTACATTACACCCAGATACACTGTACATTACACTCAGATACTGTACATTACACCCAGATACTGTACATTACACCCAAATACTGTACATTACACCCAGATACACTGTACATTACACCCAGATACTGTACATTACACCCAGATACACTGTACATTACACCCAGATACTGTACATTACACCCAGATACACTGTACAGTACACCCAGATACACTGTACATTACACCCAGATACACTGTACATTACACCCAGATACACTGTACATTACACTCAGATACACTGTACATTACACCCAGATACTGTACATTACACCCAGATACTGTACATTACACCCAGATACACTGTACATTACACTCAGATACTGTACATTACACCCAGATACTGTACATTACACTCAGATACTGTACATTACACTCAGATACTGTACATTACACCCAGATACTGTACATTACACCCAGATACACTGTACATTACACTCAGATACTGTACATTACACACAGATACTGTACATTACACCCAGATACTGTACATTACACTCAGATACACTGTACATTACACCCAGATACTGTACATTACACCCAGATACTGTACATTACATTCAGATACACTGTACATTACACCCAGATACTGTACATTACACCCAGATACTGTACATTACACTCAGATACCCTGTACATTACACCCAGAAACACTGTACATTACACCCAGATACTGTACATTACACCCAGATACACTGTACAATACACTCAGATACTGTACATTACACCCAGAAACTGTACATTACACCCAGAAACTGTACATTACACCCAGATACTGTACATTACACTCAGATACACTGTACATTACACCCAGATACTGTACATTACACCCAGATACTGTACATTACACCCAGATACACTGTACATTACACCCAGATACACTGTACATTACACCCAGATACTGTACATTACACCCAGATACACTGTACATTACACCCAGATACACTGTACATTACACCCAGATACTGTACATTACACTCAGATACACTGTACATTACACCCAGATACTGTACATTACACCCAGATACTGTACATTACACCCAGATACACTGTACATTACACTCAGATACTGTACATTACACCCAGATACTGTACAATACACCCATATACTGTACATTACACCCAGATACACTGTACATTACACCAAGATACTGTACATTACACCCAGATACACTGTACATTACACCCAGATACACTGTACATTACACCCAGATACTGTACATTACACCCAGATACACTGTACATTACACCCAGATACACTGTACATTACACCCAGATACACTGTACATTACACCCAGATACTGTACATTACACCCAGATACACTGTACATTACACCCAGATACTGTACATTACACCCAGATACTGTACATTACACTCAGATACACTGTACATTACACTCAGATACTGTACATTACACCCAGATACTGTACATTACACCCAGATACTGTACATTACACTCAGATACACTGTAAATTACACCCAGATACTGTACATTACACCCAGACACTGTACATTACAATCAGATACAATGTACATTACACCCAGATACTGTACATTACACCCAGATACACTGTACATTACACTCAGATACTGTACATTACACCCAGATACTGTACATTACACCCAGAAACTGTACATTACACTCAGATAAACTGTACATTACACCCAGATACTGTACATTACACTCAGATACTGTACATTACACTCAGATACTGTACATTACACTCAGATACTGTACATTACACTCAGATACTGTACATTACACCCAGAAACTGTACATTACACCCAGATACTGTACATTACACTCAGATACACTGTACATTACACTCAGATACACTGTACATTACACCCAGATACTGTACATTACACCCAGATACTGTACATTACACCCAGATACTGTACATTACACCCAGATACACTGTAAATTACACCCAGATACACTGTACATTACACCCAGATACACTGTACATTACACCCAGATACTGTACATTACACTCAGATACACTGTACATTACACCCAGATACTGTACATTACACCCAGATACACTGTACATTACACTCAGATACTGTACATTACACCCAGATACTGTACATTACACCCAAATACTGTACATTACACCCAGATACACTGTACATTACACCCAGATACTGTACATTACACCCAGATACACTGTACATTACACCCAGATACTGTACATTACACCCAGATACACTGTACAGTACACCCAGATACACTGTACATTACACCCAGATACACTGTACATTACACCCAGATACACTGTACATTACACTCAGATACACTGTACATTACACCCAGATACTGTACATTACACCCAGATACTGTACATTACACCCAGATACACTGTACATTACACTCAGATACTGTACATTACACCCAGATACTGTACATTACACTCAGATACTGTACATTACACTCAGATACTGTACATTACACCCAGATACTGTACATTACACTCAGATACACTGTACATTACACCCAGATACTGTACATTACACCCAGGTACTGTACATTACACTCAGATACACTGTAGATTACACTCAGAAACACTGTACATTACACCCAGATACACTGTACATTACACCCAGATACTGTACATTACACCCAGATACTGTACATTACACCCAGATACTGTACATTACACTCAGATACCCTGTACATTACACCCAGATACACTGTACATTACACCCAGATACACTGTACATTACACCCAGATGCTGTACATTACACTCAGATACACTGTACATCACACCCAGATACTGTACATTACACCCAGATACTGTACATTACACCCAGATACACTGTACATTACACTCAGATACTGCACATTACACCCAGATACTGTACATTACACCCAGATACTGTACATTACACTCAGATACACTGTACATTACACCCAGATACTGTACATTACACTCAGATACACTGTACATTACACCCAGATACTGTACATTACACTCAGATACACTGTACATTACACCCAGATACTGTACATTACACCCAGATACACTGTACATTACACCCAGATACTGTACATTACACTCAGATACACTGGACATTACACTCAGATACTGTACATTACACCCAGATACTGTACATTACACCCAGATACTGTACATTACACTCAGATACACTGTAAATTACACCCAGATACTGTACATTACACCCAGACACTGTACATTACACTCAGATACACTGTACATTACACCCAGATACTGTACATTACACCCAGATACACTGTACATTACACTCAGATACTGTACATTACACCCAGATACTGTACATTACACCCAGAAACTGTACATTACACAGATACACTGTACATTACACCCAGATACTGTACATTACACTCAGATACACTGTACATTACACCCAGATACTGTACATTACACTCAGATACATTGTACATTACACCCAGATACTGTACATTACACCCAGATACACTGTACATTACACCCAGATACTGTACATTACACCCAGATACTGTACATTACACTCAGATACACTGTACATTACACTCAGATACTGTAGATTACACCCAGATACTGTACATTACACCCAGATACTGTACATTACACTCAGATACACTGTAAATTACACCCAGATACTGTACATTACACCCAGACACTGTACATTACACTCAGATACACTGTACATTACACCCAGACACTGTACATTACACCCAGATACTGTACATTACACCCAGATACACTGTAGATTACACTCAGATACTGTACATTACACCCAGATACTGTACATTACACCCATATACTGTACATTACACTCAGATACACTGTACATTACACCCAGATACTGTACATTACACCCAGATACTGTACATTACACTCAGAAACACTGTACATTACACCCAGATACTGTACATTACACCCAGATACTGTACATTACACTCAGATACCCTGTACATTACACCCAGATACACTGTACATTACACCCAGATACTGTACATTACACCCAGATAATGTACATTACACTCAGATACACTGTACGTTACACTCAGATACTGTACATTACACCCAGAAACTGTACATTACACCCAGATACACTGTACATTACACCCAGATACTGTACATTACACCCAGATACTGTACATTACACTCAGATACACTGTACATTACACCCAGATACTGTACATTACACCCAGATACACTGTACATTACACTCAGATACTGTACATTACACCCAGATACTGTACATTACACCCAGATACTGTACATTACACTCAGATACACTGTACATTACACCCAGATACTGTACATTACACCCAGATACTGTACATTACACTCAGATACACTGTACATTACACCCAGATACTGTACATTACACCCAGATACTGTACATTACACTCAGATACCCTGAACATTACACCCAGATACACTGTACATTACACCCAGATACTGTACATTACACCCAGATACTGTACATTACACCCAGATACACTGTACAATACACTCAGATACTGTACATTACACCCAGAAACTGTACATTACTCCCAGAAACTGTACATTACACTCAGATACACTGTACATTACACCCAGATACTGTACATTACACACAGATACTGTACATTACACCCAGATACACTGTACATTACACTCAGATACTGTACATTACACCCAGATACTGTACATTACACTCAGATACACTGTACATTACACCCAGATACTGTACATTACACTCAGATACACTGTACATTACACCCAAATACTGTACATTACACCCAGATACTGTACATTACACTCAGAAACACTGTACATTACACCCAGATACACTGTACATTACACCCAGATACTGTACATTACACCCAGATACTGTACATTACACCCAGATACCCTGTACATTACACCCAGATACACTGTACATTACACCCAGATACACTGTACATTACACCCAAATACACTGTACATTACACCCAGATACTGTACATTACACTCAGATACACTGTACATTACACCCAGATACTGTACATTACACCCAGATACTGTACATTACACCCAGATACACTGTAAATTACACCCAGATACTGTACATTACACCCAGACACTGTACATTACACTCAGATACACTGTACATTACACCCAGATACTGTACATTACACCCAGATACACTGTACATTACACTCAGATACTGTACATTACACCCAGATACTGTACATTACACCCAGAAACTGTACATTACACTCAGATAAACTGTACATTACACCCAGATACTGTACATTACACCCAGATACTGTACATTACACCCAGATACACTGTACATTACACCCAGATACTATACATTACACCCAGATACTGTACATTACACTCAGATACACTGTACATTACACCCAGATACTGTACATTACACCCAGATACACTGTACATTACACTCAGATACTGTACATTACACACAGATACTGTACATTACACCCAGAAACTGTACATTACACTCAGATAAACTGTACATTACACCCAGATACTGTACATTACACCCAGATACTGTACATTACACCCAGATACACTGTACATTACACCCAGATACTGTACATTACACCCAGATACTGTACATTACACCCAGATACACTGTACAATACACTCAGATACTGTACATTACACCCAGAAACTGTACATTACTCCCAGAAACTGTACATTACACTCAGATACACTGTACATTACACCCAGATACTGTACATTACACACAGATACTGTACATTACACCCAGATACACTGTACATTACACTCAGATACTGTACATTACACCCAGATACTGTACATTACACTCAGATACACTGTACATTACACCCAGATACTGTACATTACACCCAGATACTGTACATTACACTCAGATACACTGTACATTACACACAAATACTGTACATTACACCCAGATACTGTACATTACACTCAGAAACACTGTACATTACACCCAGATACACTGTACATTACACCCAGATACTGTACATTACACCCAGATACTGTACATTACACCCAGATACTGTACATTACACCCAGATACCCTGTACATTACACCCAGATACACTGTACATTACACCCAAATACACTGTACATTACACCCAGATACTGTACATTACACTCAGATACACTGTACATTACACCCAGATACTGCACATTACACCCAGATACACTGTACATTACACCCAGATACACTGTACATTACACTCAGATACACTGTACATTACACCCAGATACTGTACATTACACTCAGATACACTGTACATTACACCCAGATACTGTACATTACACCCAGATACACTGTACATTACACCCAGATACTGTACATTACACCCAGATACTGTACATTACACTCAGATACACTGTACATTACACCCAGATACTGTACATTACACCCAGATACTGTACATTACTCCCAGATACTGTACATTACACCCAGATACACTGTACATTACACCCAGGTACTGTACATTACACCCAGATACACTGTACATTACACCCAGATACTGTACATTACACCCAGATACTGTACATTACACCCAGAAACTGTACATTACACTCAGATAAACTGTACATTACACCCAGATACTGTACATTACACTCAGATACTGTACATTACACTCAGATACTGTACATTACACCCAGAAACTGTACATTACACCCAGATACTGTACATTACACTCAGATACACTGTACATTACACTCAGATACACTGTACATTACACCCAGATACTGTACATTACACCCAGATACTGTACATTACACCCAGATACTGTACATTACACCCAGATACACTGTACATTACACCCAGATACACTGTAAATTACACCCAGATACACTGTACATTACACCCAGATACACTGTACATTACACCCAGATACTGTACATTACACTCAGATACACTGTACATTACACCCAGATACTGTACATTACACCCAGATACACTGTACATTACACTCAGATACTGTACATTACACCCAGATACTGTACATTACACCCAAATACTGTACATTACACCCAGATACACTGTACATTACACCCAGATACTGTACATTACACCCAGATACACTGTACAGTACACCCAGATACACTGTACATTACACCCAGATACACTGTACATTACACCCAGATACACTGTACATTACACTCAGATACACTGTACATTACACCCAGATACTGTACATTACACCCAGATACTGTACATTACACCCAGATACACTGTACATTACACTCAGATACTGTACATTACACCCAGATACTGTACATTACACTCAGATACTGTACATTACACTCAGATACTGTACATTACACCCAGATACTGTACATTACACCCAGATACACTGTACATTACACTCAGATACTGTACATTACACACAGATACTGTACATTACACCCAGATACTGTACATTACACTCAGATACACTGTACATTACACCCAGATACTGTACATTACACCCAGATACTGTACATTACATTCAGATACACTGTACATTACACCCAGATACTGTACATTACACCCAGATACTGTACATTACACTCAGATACCCTGTACATTACACCCAGAAACACTGTACATTACACCCAGATACTGTACATTACACCCAGATACACTGTACAATACACTCAGATACTGTACATTACACCCAGAAACTGTACATTACACCCAGAAACTGTACATTACACCCAGATACTGTACATTACACTCAGATACACTGTACATTACACCCAGATACTGTACATTACACCCAGATACTGTACATTACACCCAGATACACTGTACATTACACCCAGATACACTGTACATTACACCCAGATACCGTACATTACACCCAGATACACTGTACATTACACCCAGATACACTGTACATTACACCCAGATACTGTACATTACACTCAGATACACTGTACATTACACCCAGATACTGTACATTACACCCAGATACTGTACATTACACCCAGATACACTGTACATTACACTCAGATACTGTACATTACACCCAGATACTGTACAATACACCCATATACTGTACATTACACCCAGATACACTGTACATTACACCAAGATACTGTACATTACACCCAGATACACTGTACATTACACCCAGATACACTGTACATTACACCCAGATACTGTACATTACACCCAGATACACTGTACATTACACCCAGATACACTGTACATTACACCCAGATACACTGTACATTACACCCAGATACTGTACATTACACCCAGATACACTGTACATTACACCCAGATACTGTACATTACACCCAGATACTGTACATTACACTCAGATACACTGTACATTACACTCAGATACTGTACATTACACCCAGATACTGTACATTACACCCAGATACTGTACATTACACTCAGATACACTGTAAATTACACCCAGATACTGTACATTACACCCAGACACTGTACATTACAATCAGATACAATGTACATTACACCCAGATACTGTACATTACACCCAGATACACTGTACATTACACTCAGATACTGTACATTACACCCAGATACTGTACATTACACCCAGAAACTGTACATTACACTCAGATAAACTGTACATTACACCCAGATACTGTACATTACACTCAGATACTGTACATTACACTCAGATACTGTACATTACACTCAGATACTGTACATTACACTCAGATACTGTACATTACACTCAGATACTGTACATTACACCCAGAAACTGTACATTACACCCAGATACTGTACATTACACTCAGATACACTGTACATTACACTCAGATACACTGTACATTACACCCAGATACTGTACATTACACCCAGATACTGTACATTACACCCAGATACTGTACATTACACCCAGATACACTGTAAATTACACCCAGATACACTGTACATTACACCCAGATACACTGTACATTACACCCAGATACTGTACATTACACTCAGATACACTGTACATTACACCCAGATACTGTACATTACACCCAGATACACTGTACATTACACTCAGATACTGTACATTACACCCAGATACTGTACATTACACCCAAATACTGTACATTACACCCAGATACACTGTACATTACACCCAGATACTGTACATTACACCCAGATACACTGTACATTACACCCAGATACTGTACATTACACCCAGATACACTGTACAGTACACCCAGATACACTGTACATTACACCCAGATACACTGTACATTACACCCAGATACACTGTACATTACACTCAGATACACTGTACATTACACCCAGATACTGTACATTACACCCAGATACTGTACATTACACCCAGATACACTGTACATTACACTCAGATACTGTACATTACACCCAGATACTGTACATTACACTCAGATACTGTACATTACACTCAGATACTGTACATTACACCCAGATACTGTACATTACACTCAGATACACTGTACATTACACCCAGATACTGTACATTACACCCAGGTACTGTACATTACACTCAGATACACTGTAGATTACACTCAGAAACACTGTACATTACACCCAGATACACTGTACATTACACCCAGATACTGTACATTACACCCAGATACTGTACATTACACCCAGATACTGTACATTACACTCAGATACCCTGTACATTACACCCAGATACACTGTACATTACACCCAGATACACTGTACATTACACCCAGATGCTGTACATTACACTCAGATACACTGTACATCACACCCAGATACTGTACATTACACCCAGATACTGTACATTACACCCAGATACACTGTACATTACACTCAGATACTGCACATTACACCCAGATACTGTACATTACACCCAGATACTGTACATTACACTCAGATACACTGTACATTACACCCAGATACTGTACATTACACTCAGATACACTGTACATTACACCCAGATACTGTACATTACACTCAGATACACTGTACATTACACCCAGATACTGTACATTACACCCAGATACACTGTACATTACACCCAGATACTGTACATTACACTCAGATACACTGGACATTACACTCAGATACTGTACATTACACCCAGATACTGTACATTACACCCAGATACTGTACATTACACTCAGATACACTGTAAATTACACCCAGATACTGTACATTACACCCAGACACTGTACATTACACTCAGATACACTGTACATTACACCCAGATACTGTACATTACACCCAGATACACTGTACATTACACTCAGATACTGTACATTACACCCAGATACTGTACATTACACCCAGAAACTGTACATTACACAGATACACTGTACATTACACCCAGATACTGTACATTACACTCAGATACACTGTACATTACACCCAGATACTGTACATTACACTCAGATACATTGTACATTACACCCAGATACTGTACATTACACCCAGATACACTGTACATTACACCCAGATACTGTACATTACACCCAGATACTGTACATTACACTCAGATACACTGTACATTACACTCAGATACTGTAGATTACACCCAGATACTGTACATTACACCCAGATACTGTACATTACACTCAGATACACTGTAAATTACACCCAGATACTGTACATTACACCCAGACACTGTACATTACACTCAGATACACTGTACATTACACCCAGACACTGTACATTACACCCAGATACTGTACATTACACCCAGATACACTGTAGATTACACTCAGATACTGTACATTACACCCAGATACTGTACATTACACCCATATACTGTACATTACACTCAGATACACTGTACATTACACCCAGATACTGTACATTACACCCAGATACTGTACATTACACTCAGAAACACTGTACATTACACCCAGATACTGTACATTACACCCAGATACTGTACATTACACTCAGATACCCTGTACATTACACCCAGATACACTGTACATTACACCCAGATACTGTACATTACACCCAGATAATGTACATTACACTCAGATACACTGTACGTTACACTCAGATACTGTACATTACACCCAGAAACTGTACATTACACCCAGATACACTGTACATTACACCCAGATACTGTACATTACACCCAGATACTGTACATTACACTCAGATACACTGTACATTACACCCAGATACTGTACATTACACCCAGATACACTGTACATTACACTCAGATACTGTACATTACACCCAGATACTGTACATTACACCCAGATACTGTACATTACACTCAGATACACTGTACATTACACCCAGATACTGTACATTACACCCAGATACTGTACATTACACTCAGATACACTGTACATTACACCCAGATACTGTACATTACACCCAGATACTGTACATTACACTCAGATACCCTGAACATTACACCCAGATACACTGTACATTACACCCAGATACTGTACATTACACCCAGATACTGTACATTACACCCAGATACACTGTACAATACACTCAGATACTGTACATTACACCCAGAAACTGTACATTACTCCCAGAAACTGTACATTACACTCAGATACACTGTACATTACACCCAGATACTGTACATTACACACAGATACTGTACATTACACCCAGATACACTGTACATTACACTCAGATACTGTACATTACACCCAGATACTGTACATTACACTCAGATACACTGTACATTACACCCAGATACTGTACATTACACTCAGATACACTGTACATTACACCCAAATACTGTACATTACACCCAGATACTGTACATTACACTCAGAAACACTGTACATTACACCCAGATACACTGTACATTACACCCAGATACTGTACATTACACCCAGATACTGTACATTACACCCAGATACCCTGTACATTACACCCAGATACACTGTACATTACACCCAGATACACTGTACATTACACCCAAATACACTGTACATTACACCCAGATACTGTACATTACACTCAGATACACTGTACATTACACCCAGATACTGTACATTACACCCAGATACTGTACATTACACCCAGATACACTGTAAATTACACCCAGATACTGTACATTACACCCAGACACTGTACATTACACTCAGATACACTGTACATTACACCCAGATACTGTACATTACACCCAGATACACTGTACATTACACTCAGATACTGTACATTACACCCAGATACTGTACATTACACCCAGAAACTGTACATTACACTCAGATAAACTGTACATTACACCCAGATACTGTACATTACACCCAGATACTGTACATTACACCCAGATACACTGTACATTACACCCAGATACTATACATTACACCCAGATACTGTACATTACACTCAGATACACTGTACATTACACCCAGATACTGTACATTACACCCAGATACACTGTACATTACACTCAGATACTGTACATTACACACAGATACTGTACATTACACCCAGAAACTGTACATTACACTCAGATAAACTGTACATTACACCCAGATACTGTACATTACACCCAGATACTGTACATTACACCCAGATACACTGTACATTACACCCAGATACTGTACATTACACCCAGATACTGTACATTACACCCAGATACACTGTACAATACACTCAGATACTGTACATTACACCCAGAAACTGTACATTACTCCCAGAAACTGTACATTACACTCAGATACACTGTACATTACACCCAGATACTGTACATTACACACAGATACTGTACATTACACCCAGATACACTGTACATTACACTCAGATACTGTACA
The DNA here is from genome assembly GCF_027579695.1 of Neoarius graeffei. Lineage (NCBI taxonomy): Eukaryota > Metazoa > Chordata > Actinopteri > Siluriformes > Ariidae > Neoarius > Neoarius graeffei. The sequence goes on along the minus strand of NC_083583.1, from coordinate 817,694 downwards.
TTACACCCAGATACTGTACATTACACTCAGATACACTGTACATTACACCCAGATACTGTACATTACACCCAGATACTGTACATTACACTCAGATACACTGTACATTACACACAAATACTGTACATTACACCCAGATACTGTACATTACACTCAGAAACACTGTACATTACACCCAGATACACTGTACATTACACCCAGATACTGTACATTACACCCAGATACTGTACATTACACCCAGATACTGTACATTACACCCAGATACCCTGTACATTACACCCAGATACACTGTACATTACACCCAAATACACTGTACATTACACCCAGATACTGTACATTACACTCAGATACACTGTACATTACACCCAGATACTGCACATTACACCCAGATACACTGTACATTACACCCAGATACACTGTACATTACACTCAGATACACTGTACATTACACCCAGATACTGTACATTACACTCAGATACACTGTACATTACACCCAGATACTGTACATTACACCCAGATACACTGTACATTACACCCAGATACTGTACATTACACCCAGATACTGTACATTACACTCAGATACACTGTACATTACACCCAGATACTGTACATTACACCCAGATACTGTACATTACTCCCAGATACTGTACATTACACCCAGATACACTGTACATTACACCCAGGTACTGTACATTACACCCAGATACACTGTACATTACACCCAGATACTGTACATTACACCCAGATACACTGTACAGTACACCCAGATACACTGTACATTACACCCAGATACACTGTACATTACACCCAGATACACTGTACATTACACTCAGATACACTGTACATTACACCCAGATACTGTACATTACACCCAGATACTGTACATTACACCCAGATACACTGTACATTACACTCAGATACTGTACATTACACCCAGATACTGTACATTACACTCAGATACTGTACATTACACTCAGATACTGTACATTACACCCAGATACACTGTACATTACACCCAGATACTGTACATTACACCCAGGTACTGTACATTACACTCAGATACACTGTAGATTACACTCAGAAACACTGTACATTACACCCAGATACACTGTACATTACACCCAGATACTGTACATTACACCCAGATACTGTACATTACACCCAGATACTGTACATTACACTCAGATACCCTGTACATTACACCCAGATACACTGTACATTACACCCAGATACACTGTACATTTCACCCAGATGCTGTACATTACACTCAGATACACTGTACATTACACCCAGATACTGTACATTACACCCAGTTACTGTACATTACACCCAGATACACTGTACATTACACTCAGATACTGTACATTACACCCAGATACTGTACATTACACCCAGATACTGTACATTACACTCAGATACACTGTACATTACACCCAGATACTGTACATTACACTCAGATACACTGTACATTACACCCAGATACTGTACATTACACTCAGATACACTGTACATTACACCCAGATACTGTACATTACACCCAGATACACTGTACATTACACCCAGATACTGTACATTACACTCAGATACACTGGACATTACACTCAGATACTGTACATTACACCCAGATACTGTACATTACACCCAGATACTGTACATTACACTCAGATACACTGTACATTACACCCAGATACTGTACATTACACCCAGATACTGTACATTACACTCAGATACACTGTACATTACACTCAGATACTGTACATTACACCCAGATACTGTACATTACACCCAGATACTGTACATTACACTCAGATACACTGTAAATTACACCCAGATACTGTACATTACACCCAGACACTGTACATTACAATCAGATACAATGTACATTACACCCAGATACTGTACATTACACCCAGATACACTGTACATTACACTCAGATACTGTACATTACACCCAGATACTGTACATTACACCCAGAAACTGTACATTACACTCAGATAAACTGTACATTACACTCAGATACTGTACATTACACTCAGATACTGTACATTACACTCAGATACTGTACATTACACCCAGAAACTGTACATTACACCCAGATACTGTACATTACACTCAGATACACTGTACATTACACTCAGATACACTGTACATTACACCCAGATACTGTACATTACACCCAGATACTGTACATTACACCCAGATACTGTACATTACACCCAGATACACTGTAAATTACACCCAGATACACTGTACATTACACCCAGATACACTGTACATTACACCCAGATACTGTACATTACACTCAGATACACTGTACATTACACCCAGATACTGTACATTACACCCAGATACACTGTACATTACACTCAGATACTGTACATTACACCCAGATACTGTACATTACACCCAAATACTGTACATTACACCCAGATACACTGTACATTACACCCAGATACTGTACATTACACCCAGATACACTGTACATTACACCCAGATACTGTACATTACACCCAGATACACTGTACAGTACACCCAGATACACTGTACATTACACCCAGATACACTGTACATTACACCCAGATACACTGTACATTACACTCAGATACACTGTACATTACACCCAGATACTGTACATTACACCCAGATACTGTACATTACACCCAGATACACTGTACATTACACTCAGATACTGTACATTACACCCAGATACTGTACATTACACTCAGATACTGTACATTACACTCAGATACTGTACATTACACCCAGATACTGTACATTACACTCAGATACACTGTACATTACACCCAGATACTGTACATTACACCCAGGTACTGTACATTACACTCAGATACACTGTAGATTACACTCAGAAACACTGTACATTACACCCAGATACACTGTACATTACACCCAGATACTGTACATTACACCCAGATACTGTACATTACACCCAGATACTGTACATTACACTCAGATACCCTGTACATTACACCCAGATACACTGTACATTACACCCAGATACACTGTACATTACACCCAGATGCTGTACATTACACTCAGATACACTGTACATCACACCCAGATACTGTACATTACACCCAGATACTGTACATTACACCCAGATACACTGTACATTACACTCAGATACTGCACATTACACCCAGATACTGTACATTACACCCAGATACTGTACATTACACTCAGATACACTGTACATTACACCCAGATACTGTACATTACACTCAGATACACTGTACATTACACCCAGATACTGTACATTACACTCAGATACACTGTACATTACACCCAGATACTGTACATTACACCCAGATACACTGTACATTACACCCAGATACTGTACATTACACTCAGATACACTGGACATTACACTCAGATACTGTACATTACACCCAGATACTGTACATTACACCCAGATACTGTACATTACACTCAGATACACTGTAAATTACACCCAGATACTGTACATTACACCCAGACACTGTACATTACACTCAGATACACTGTACATTACACCCAGATACTGTACATTACACCCAGATACACTGTACATTACACTCAGATACTGTACATTACACCCAGATACTGTACATTACACCCAGAAACTGTACATTACACTCAGATACACTGTACATTACACCCAGATACTGTACATTACACTCAGATACACTGTACATTACACCCAGATACTGTACATTACACTCAGATACATTGTACATTACACCCAGATACTGTACATTACACCCAGATACACTGTACATTACACCCAGATACTGTACATTACACCCAGATACTGTACATTACACTCAGATACACTGTACATTACACTCAGATACTGTAGATTACACCCAGATACTGTACATTACACCCAGATACTGTACATTACACTCAGATACACTGTAAATTACACCCAGATACTGTACATTACACCCAGACACTGTACATTACACTCAGATACACTGTACATTACACCCAGACACTGTACATTACACCCAGATACTGTACATTACACCCAGATACACTGTAGATTACACTCAGATACTGTACATTACACCCAGATACTGTACATTACACCCATATACTGTACATTACACTCAGATACACTGTACATTACACCCAGATACTGTACATTACACCCAGATACTGTACATTACACTCAGAAACACTGTACATTACACCCAGATACTGTACATTACACCCAGATACTGTACATTACACTCAGATACCCTGTACATTACACCCAGATACACTGTACATTACACCCAGATACTGTACATTACACCCAGATAATGTACATTACACTCAGATACACTGTACGTTACACTCAGATACTGTACATTACACCCAGAAACTGTACATTACACCCAGATACACTGTACATTACACCCAGATACTGTACATTACACCCAGATACTGTACATTACACTCAGATACACTGTACATTACACCCAGATACTGTACATTACACCCAGATACACTGTACATTACACTCAGATACTGTACATTACACCCAGATACTGTACATTACACCCAGATACTGTACATTACACTCAGATACACTGTACATTACACCCAGATACTGTACATTACACCCAGATACTGTACATTACACTCAGATACACTGTACATTACACCCAGATACTGTACATTACACCCAGATACTGTACATTACACTCAGATACCCTGAACATTACACCCAGATACACTGTACATTACACCCAGATACTGTACATTACACCCAGATACTGTACATTACACCCAGATACACTGTACAATACACTCAGATACTGTACATTACACCCAGAAACTGTACATTACTCCCAGAAACTGTACATTACACTCAGATACACTGTACATTACACCCAGATACTGTACATTACACACAGATACTGTACATTACACCCAGATACACTGTACATTACACTCAGATACTGTACATTACACCCAGATACTGTACATTACACTCAGATACACTGTACATTACACCCAGATACTGTACATTACACTCAGATACACTGTACATTACACCCAAATACTGTACATTACACCCAGATACTGTACATTACACTCAGAAACACTGTACATTACACCCAGATACACTGTACATTACACCCAGATACTGTACATTACACCCAGATACTGTACATTACACCCAGATACCCTGTACATTACACCCAGATACACTGTACATTACACCCAGATACACTGTACATTACACCCAAATACACTGTACATTACACCCAGATACTGTACATTACACTCAGATACACTGTACATTACACCCAGATACTGTACATTACACCCAGATACTGTACATTACACCCAGATACACTGTAAATTACACCCAGATACTGTACATTACACCCAGACACTGTACATTACACTCAGATACACTGTACATTACACCCAGATACTGTACATTACACCCAGATACACTGTACATTACACTCAGATACTGTACATTACACCCAGATACTGTACATTACACCCAGAAACTGTACATTACACTCAGATAAACTGTACATTACACCCAGATACTGTACATTACACCCAGATACTGTACATTACACCCAGATACACTGTACATTACACCCAGATACTATACATTACACCCAGATACTGTACATTACACTCAGATACACTGTACATTACACCCAGATACTGTACATTACACCCAGATACACTGTACATTACACTCAGATACTGTACATTACACACAGATACTGTACATTACACCCAGAAACTGTACATTACACTCAGATAAACTGTACATTACACCCAGATACTGTACATTACACCCAGATACTGTACATTACACCCAGATACACTGTACATTACACCCAGATACTGTACATTACACCCAGATACTGTACATTACACCCAGATACACTGTACAATACACTCAGATACTGTACATTACACCCAGAAACTGTACATTACTCCCAGAAACTGTACATTACACTCAGATACACTGTACATTACACCCAGATACTGTACATTACACACAGATACTGTACATTACACCCAGATACACTGTACATTACACTCAGATACTGTACATTACACCCAGATACTGTACATTACACTCAGATACACTGTACATTACACCCAGATACTGTACATTACACCCAGATACTGTACATTACACTCAGATACACTGTACATTACACACAAATACTGTACATTACACCCAGATACTGTACATTACACTCAGAAACACTGTACATTACACCCAGATACACTGTACATTACACCCAGATACTGTACATTACACCCAGATACTGTACATTACACCCAGATACTGTACATTACACCCAGATACCCTGTACATTACACCCAGATACACTGTACATTACACCCAAATACACTGTACATTACACCCAGATACTGTACATTACACTCAGATACACTGTACATTACACCCAGATACTGCACATTACACCCAGATACACTGTACATTACACCCAGATACACTGTACATTACACTCAGATACACTGTACATTACACCCAGATACTGTACATTACACTCAGATACACTGTACATTACACCCAGATACTGTACATTACACCCAGATACACTGTACATTACACCCAGATACTGTACATTACACCCAGATACTGTACATTACACTCAGATACACTGTACATTACACCCAGATACTGTACATTACACCCAGATACTGTACATTACTCCCAGATACTGTACATTACACCCAGATACACTGTACATTACACCCAGGTACTGTACATTACACCCAGATACACTGTACATTACACCCAGATACTGTACATTACACCCAGATACACTGTACAGTACACCCAGATACACTGTACATTACACCCAGATACACTGTACATTACACCCAGATACACTGTACATTACACTCAGATACACTGTACATTACACCCAGATACTGTACATTACACCCAGATACTGTACATTACACCCAGATACACTGTACATTACACTCAGATACTGTACATTACACCCAGATACTGTACATTACACTCAGATACTGTACATTACACTCAGATACTGTACATTACACCCAGATACTGTACATTACACTCAGATACACTGTACATTACACCCAGATACTGTACATTACACCCAGGTACTGTACATTACACTCAGATACACTGTAGATTACACTCAGAAACACTGTACATTACACCCAGATACACTGTACATTACACCCAGATACTGTACATTACACCCAGATACTGTACATTACACCCAGATACTGTACATTACACTCAGATACCCTGTACATTACACCCAGATACACTGTACATTACACCCAGATACACTGTACATTTCACCCAGATGCTGTACATTACACTCAGATACACTGTACATTACACCCAGATACTGTACATTACACCCAGATACTGTACATTACACCCAGATACACTGTACATTACACTCAGATACTGTACATTACACCCAGATACTGTACATTACACCCAGATACTGTACATTACACTCAGATACACTGTACATTACACCCAGATACTGTACATTACACTCAGATACACTGTACATTACACCCAGATACTGTACATTACACTCAGATACACTGTACATTACACCCAGATACTGTACATTACACCCAGATACACTGTACATTACACCCAGATACTGTACATTACACTCAGATACACTGGACATTACACTCAGATACTGTACATTACACCCAGATACTGTACATTACACCCAGATACTGTACATTACACTCAGATACACTGTAAATTACACCCAGATACTGTACATTACACCCAGACACTGTACATTACACTCAGATACACTGTACATTACACCCAGATACTGTACATTACACCCAGATACACTGTACATTACACTCAGATACTGTACATTACACCAAGATACTGTACATTACACCCAGAAACTGTACATTACACTCAGATACACTGTACATTACACCCAGATACTGTACATTACACTCAGATACACTTTACATTACACCCAGATACTGTACATTACACCCAGATACACTGTACATTACACCCAGATACTGTACATTACACCCAGATACTGTACATTACACTCAGATACACTGTACATTACACTCAGATACTGTAGATTACACCCAGATACTGTACATTACACCCAGATACTGTACATTACACTCAGATACACTGTAAATTACACCCAGATACTGTACATTACACCCAGACACTGTACATTACACTCAGATACACTGTACATTACACCCAGACACTGTACATTACACCCAGATACTGTACATTACACCCAGATACACTGTAGATTACACTCAGATAATGTACATTACACCCAGATACTGTACATTACACCCATATACTGTACATTACACTCAGATACACTGTACATTACACCCAGATACTGTACATTACACCCAGATACTGTACATTACACTCAGAAACACTGTACATTACACCCAGATACTGTACATTACACCCAGATACTGTACATTACACTCAGATACCCTGTACATTACACCCAGATACACTGTACATTACACCCAGATACTGTACATTACACCCAGATAATGTACATTACACTCAGATACACTGTACGTTACACTCAGATACTGTACATTACACCCAGAAACTGTACATTACACCCAGATACACTGTACATTACACCCAGATACTGTACATTACACCCAGATACTGTACATTACACTCAGATACACTGTACATTACACCCAGATACTGTACATTACACCCAGATACACTGTACATTACACTCAGATACTGTACATTACACCCAGATACTGTACATTACACCCAGATACTGTACATTACACTCAGATACACTGTACATTACACCCAGATACTGTACATTACACCCAGATACTGTACATTACACTCAGATACACTGTACATTACACCCAGATACTGTACATTACACCCAGATACTGTACATTACACTCAGATACCCTGAACATTACACCCAGATACACTGTACATTACACCCAGATACTGTACATTACACCCAGATACACTGTACAATACACTCAGATACTGTACATTACACCCAGAAACTGTACATTACTCCCAGAAACTGTACATTACACTCAGATACACTGTACATTACACCCAGATACTGTACATTACACACAGATACTGTACATTACACCCAGATACACTGTACATTACACTCAGATACTGTACATTACACCCAGATACTGTACATTACACTCAGATACACTGTACATTACACCCAGATACTGTACATTACACTCAGATACACTGTACATTACACCCAAATACTGTACATTACACCCAGATACTGTACATTACACTCAGAAACACTGTACATTACACCCAGATACACTGTACATTACACCCAGATACTGTACATTACACCCAGATACTGTACATTACACCCAGATACTGTACATTACACCCAGATACCCTGTACATTACACCCAGATACACTGTACATTACACCCAGATACACTGTACATTACACCCAAATACACTGTACATTACACCCAGATACTGTACATTACACTCAGATACACTGTACATTACACCCAGATACTGTACATTACACCCAGATACTGTACATTACACCCAGATACACTGTAAATTACACCCAGATACTGTACATTACACCCAGACACTGTACATTACACTCAGATACACTGTACATTACACCCAGATACTGTACATTACACCCAGATACACTGTACATTACACTCAGATACTGTACATTACACCCAGATACTGTACATTACACCCAGAAACTGTACATTACACTCAGATAAACTGTACATTACACCCAGATACTGTACATTACACCCAGATACTGTACATTACACCCAGATACACTGTACATTACACCCAGATACTATACATTACAGCGAGATACTGTACATTACACTCAGATACACTGTACATTACACCCAGATACTGTTCATTACACCCAGATACACTGTACATTACACTCAGATACTGTACATTACACACAGATACTGTACATTACACCCAGAAACTGTACATTACACTCAGATAAACTGTACATTACACCCAGATACTGTACATTACACCCAGATACTGTACATTACACCCAGATACACTGTACATTACACCCAGATACTGTACATTACACCCAGATACTGTACATTACACCCAGATACACTGTACAATACACTCAGATACTGTACATTACACCCAGAAACTGTACATTACTCCCAGAAACTGTACATTACACTCAGATACACTGTACATTACACCCAGATACTGTACATTACACACAGATACTGTACATTACACCCAGATACACTGTACATTACACTCAGATACTGTACATTACACCCAGATACTGTACATTACACTCAGATACACTGTACATTACACCCAGATACTGTACATTACACCCAGATACTGTACATTACACTCAGATACACTGTACATTACACACAAATACTGTACATTACACCCAGATACTGTACATTACACTCAGAAACACTGTACATTACACCCAGATACACTGTACATTACACCCAGATACTGTACATTACACCCAGATACTGTACATTACACCCAGATACTGTACATTACACCCAGATACCCTGTACATTACACCCAGATACACTGTACATTACACCCAGATACACTGTACATTACACCCAAATACACTGTACATTACACCCAGATACTGTACATTACACTCAGATACACTGTACATTACACCCAGATACTGCACATTACACCCAGATACACTGTACATTACACCCAGATACACTGTACATTACACTCAGATACACTGTACATTACACCCAGATACTGTACATTACACTCAGATACACTGTACATTACACCCAGATACTGTACATTACACCCAGATACACTGTACATTACACCCAGATACTGTACATTACACCCAGATACTGTACATTGCACTCAGATACACTGTACATTACACCCAGATACTGTACATTACACCCAGATACTGTACATTACACCCAGATACTGTACATTACACCCAGATACACTGTACATTACACCCAGATACTGTACATTACACCCAGATACACTGTACATTACACCCAGATACTGTACATTACACCCAGATACACTGTACAGTACACCCAGATACACTGTACATTACACCCAGATACACTGTACATTACACCCAGATACACTGTACATTACACCCAGATACTGTACATTACACCCAGATACTGTACATTACACCCAGATACACTGTACATTACACTCAGATACTGTACATTACACCCAGATACTGTACATTACACTCAGATACTGTACATTACACTCAGATACTGTACATTACACCCAGATACTGTACATTACACTCAGATACACTGTACATTACACCCAGATACTGTACATTACACCAAGGTACTGTAGATTACACTCAGAAACACTGTACATTACACCCAGATACACTGTACATTACACCCAGATACTGTACATTACACCCAGATACTGTACATTACACCCAGATACTGTACATTACACTCAGATACCCTGTACATTACACCCAGATACACTGTACATTACACCCAGATACACTGTACATTACACCCAGATGCTGTACATTACACTCAGATACACTGTACATTACACCCAGATACTGTACATTACACCCAGATACTGTACATTACACCCAGATACACTGTACATTACACTCAGATACTGTACATTACACCCAGATACTGTACATTACACCCAGATACTGTACATTACACTCAGATACACTGTACATTACACCCAGATACTGTACATTACACTCAGATACACTGTACATTACACCCAGATACTGTACATTACACTCAGATACACTGTACATTACACCCAGATACTGTACATTACACCCAGATACACTGTACATTACACCCAGATACTGTACATTACACTCAGATACACTGGACATTACACTCAGATACTGTACATTACACCCAGATACTGTACATTACACCCAGATACTGTACATTACACTCAGATACACTGTAAATTACACCCAGATACTGTACATTACACCCAGACACTGTACATTACACTCAGATACACTGTACATTACACCCAGATACTGTACATTACACCCAGATACACTGTACATTACACTCAGATACTGTACATTACACCAAGATACTGTACATTACACCCAGAAACTGTACATTACACTCAGATACACTGTACATTACACCCAGATACTGTACATTACACTCAGATACACTGTACATTACACCCAGATACTGTACATTACACTCAGATACATTGTACATTACACCCAGATACTGTACATTACACCCAGATACACTGTACATTACACCCAGATACTGTACATTACACCCAGATACTGTACATTACACTCAGATACACTGTACATTACACTCAGATACTGTAGATTACACCCAGATACTGTACATTACACCCAGATACTGTACATTACACTCAGATACACTGTAAATTACACCCAGATACTGTACATTACACCCAGACACTGTACATTACACTCAGATACACTGTACATTACACCCAGACACTGTACATTACACCCAGATACTGTACATTACACCCAGATACACTGTAGATTACACTCAGATACTGTACATTACACCCAGATACTGTACATTACACCCATATACTGTACATTACACTCAGATACACTGTACATTACACCCAGATACTGTACATTACACCCAGATACTGTACATTACACTCAGAAACACTGTACATTACACCCAGATACTGTACATTACACCCAGATACTGTACATTACACTCAGATACCCTGTACATTACACCCAGATACACTGTACATTACACCCAGATAATGTACATTACACTCAGATACACTGTACATTACACTCAGATACTGTACATTACACACAGATACTGTACATTACACCCAGATACACTGTACATTACACCCAGATACTGTACATTACACCCAGATACTGTACATTACACTCAACTACACTGTACATTACACCCAGATACTGTACATTACACTCAGATACACTGTACATTACACCCAGATACTGTACATTACACCCAGATACACTGTACATTACACCCAGATACTGTACATTACACCCAGATACTGTACATTACACTCAGATACACTGTACATTACACTCAGATACTGTACATTACACCCAGATACTGTACATTACACCCAGATACTGTACATTACACTCAGATACACTGTAAATTACACCCAGATACTGTACATTACACCCAGACACTGTACATTACAATCAGATACAATGTACATTACACCCAGATACTGTACATTACACCCAGATACACTGTACATTACACTCAGATACTGTACATTACACCCAGATACTGTACATTACACCCAGAAACTGTACATTACACTCAGATAAACTGTACATTACACCCAGATACTGTACATTACACTCAGATACTGTACATTACACTCAGATACTGTACATTACACTCAGATACTGTACATTACACCCAGAAACTGTACATTACACCCAGATACTGTACATTACACTCAGATACACTGTACATTACACTCAGATACACTGTACATTACACCCAGATACTGTACATTACACCCAGATACTGTACATTACACCCAGATACTGTACATTACACCCAGATACACTGTACATTACACCCAGATACACTGTAAATTACACCCAGATACACTGTACATTACACCCAGATACACTGTACATTACACCCAGATACTGTACATTACACTCAGATACACTGTACATTACACCCAGATACTGTACATTACACCCAGATACACTGTACATTACACTCAGATACTGTACATTACACCCAGATACTGTACATTACACCCAAATACTGTACATTACACCCAGATACACTGTACATTACACCCAGATACTGTACATTACACCCAGATACACTGTACATTACACCCAGATACTGTACATTACACCCAGATACACTGTACAGTACACCCAGATACACTGTACATTACACCCAGATACACTGTACATTACACCCAGATACACTGTACATTACACTCAGATACACTGTACATTACACCCAGATACTGTACATTACACCCAGATACTGTACATTACACCCAGATACACTGTACATTACACTCAGATACTGTACATTACACCCAGATACTGTACATTACACTCAGATACTGTACATTACACTCAGATACTGTACATTACACCCAGATACTGTACATTACACTCAGATACACTGTACATTACACCCAGATACTGTACATTACACCCAGGTACTGTACATTACACTCAGATACACTGTAGATTACACTCAGAAACACTGTACATTACACCCAGATACACTGTACATTACACCCAGATACTGTACATTACACCCAGATACTGTACATTACACCCAGATACTGTACATTACACTCAGATACCCTGTACATTACACCCAGATACACTGTACATTACACCCAGATACACTGTACATTACACCCAGATGCTGTACATTACACTCAGATACACTGTACATCACACCCAGATACTGTACATTACACCCAGATACTGTACATTACACCCAGATACACTGTACATTACACTCAGATACTGCACATTACACCCAGATACTGTACATTACACCCAGATACTGTACATTACACTCAGATACACTGTACATTACACCCAGATACTGTACATTACACTCAGATACACTGTACATTACACCCAGATACTGTACATTACACCCAGATACACTGTACATTACACCCAGATACTGTACATTACACTCAGATACACTGGACATTACACTCAGATACTGTACATTACACCCAGATACTGTACATTACACCCAGATACTGTACATTACACTCAGATACACTGTAAATTACACCCAGATACTGTACATTACACCCAGACACTGTACATTACACTCAGATACACTGTACATTACACCCAGATACTGTACATTACACCCAGATACACTGTACATTACACTCAGATACTGTACATTACACCCAGATACTGTACATTACACCCAGAAACTGTACATTACACTCAGATACACTGTACATTACACCCAGATACTGTACATTACACTCAGATACACTGTACATTACACCCAGATACTGTACATTACACTCAGATACATTGTACATTACACCCAGATACTGTACATTACACCCAGATACACTGTACATTACACCCAGATACTGTACATTACACCCAGATACTGTACATTACACTCAGATACACTGTACATTACACTCAGATACTGTAGATTACACCCAGATACTGTACATTACACCCAGATACTGTACATTACACTCAGATACACTGTAAATTACACCCAGATACTGTACATTACACCCAGACACTGTACATTACACTCAGATACACTGTACATTACACCCAGACACTGTACATTACACCCAGATACTGTACATTACACCCAGATACACTGTAGATTACACTCAGATACTGTACATTACACCCAGATACTGTACATTACACCCATATACTGTACATTACACTCAGATACACTGTACATTACACCCAGATACTGTACATTACACCCAGATACTGTACATTACACTCAGAAACACTGTACATTACACCCAGATACTGTACATTACACCCAGATACTGTACATTACACTCAGATACCCTGTACATTACACCCAGATACACTGTACATTACACCCAGATACTGTACATTACACCCAGATAATGTACATTACAATCAGATACACTGTACGTTACACTCAGATACTGTACATTACACCCAGAAACTGTACATTACACCCAGATACACTGTACATTACACCCAGATACTGTACATTACACCCAGATACTGTACATTACACTCAGATACACTGTACATTACACCCAGATACTGTACATTACACCCAGATACACTGTACATTACACTCAGATACTGTACATTACACCCAGATACTGTACATTACACCCAGATACTGTACATTACACTCAGATACACTGTACATTACACCCAGATACTGTACATTACACCCAGATACTGTACATTACACTCAGATACACTGTACATTACACCCAGATACTGTACATTACACCCAGATACTGTACATTACACTCAGATACCCTGAACATTACACCCAGATACACTGTACATTACACCCAGATACTGTACATTACACCCAGATACTGTACATTACACCCAGATACACTGTACAATACACTCAGATACTGTACATTACACCCAGAAACTGTACATTACTCCCAGAAACTGTACATTACACTCAGATACACTGTACATTACACCCAGATACTGTACATTACACACAGATACTGTACATTACACCCAGATACACTGTACATTACACTCAGATACTGTACATTACACCCAGATACTGTACATTACACTCAGATACACTGTACATTACACCCAGATACTGTACATTACACCCAGATACTGTACATTACACTCAGATACACTGTACATTACACCCAAATACTGTACATTACACCCAGATACTGTACATTACACTCAGAAACACTGTACATTACACCCAGATACACTGTACATTACACCCAGATACTGTACATTACACCCAGATACTGTACATTACACCCAGATACTGTACATTACACCCAGATACACTGTACATTACACCCAGATACACTGTACATTACACCCAAATACACTGTACATTACACCCAGATACTGTACATTACACTCAGATACACTGTACATTACACCCAGATACTGTGCATTACACCCAGATACTGTACATTACACCCAGATACACTGTAAATTACACCCAGATACTGTACATTACACCCAGACACTGTACATTACACTCAGATACACTGTACATTACACCCAGATACTGTACATTACACCCAGATACACTGTACATTACACTCAGATACTGTACATTACACCCAGATACTGTACATTACACCCAGAAACTGTACATTACACTCAGATAAACTGTACATTACACCCAGATACTGTACATTACACCCAGATACTGTACATTACACCCAGATACACTGTACATTACACCCAGATACTATACATTACACCCAGATACTGTACATTACACTCAGATACACTGTACATTACACCCAGATACTGTACATTACACCCAGATACACTGTACATTACACTCAGATACTGTACATTACACACAGATACTGTACATTACACCCAGATACTGTACATTACACTCAGATACACTGTACATTACACCCAGATACTGTACATTACACCCAGATACTGTACATTACATTCAGATACACTGTACATTACACCCAGATACTGTACATTACACCCAGATACTGTACATTACACTCAGATACCCTGTACATTACACCCAGAAACACTGTACATTACACCCAGATACTGTACATTACACCCAGATACTGTACATTACACCCAGATACACTGTACAATACACTCAGATACTGTACATTACACCCAGAAACTGTACATTACACCCAGAAACTGTACATTACACCCAGATACTGTACATTACACTCAGATACACTGTACATTACACCCAGATACTGTACATTACACCCAGATACTGTACATTACACCCAGATACACTGTACATTACACCCAGATACACTGTACATTACATCCAGATACTGTACATTACACCCAGATACACTGTACATTACACCCAGATACACTGTACATTACACCCAGATACTGTACATTACACTCAGATACACTGTACATTACACCCAGATACTGTACATTACACCCAGATACTGTACATTACACCCAGATACACTGTACATTACACTCAGATACTGTACATTACACCCAGATACTGTACAATACGCCCATATACTGTACATTACACCCAGACACACTGTACATTACACCAAGATACTGTACATTACACCCAGATACACTGTACATTACACCCAGATACACTGTACATTACACCCAGATACTGTACATTACACCCAGATACACTGTACATTACACCCAGATACACTGTACATTACACCCAGATACACTGTACATTACACCCAGATACTGTACATTACACCCAGATACACTGTACATTACACCCAGATACTGTACATTACACTCAGATACACTGTACATTACACTCAGATACTGTACATTACACCCAGATACTGTACATTACACCCAGATACTGTACATTACACTCAGATACACTGTAAATTACACCCAGATACTGTACATTACACCCAGACACTGTACATTACAATCAGATACAATGTACATTACACCCAGATACTGTACATTACACCCAGATACACTGTACATTACACTCAGATACTGTACATTACACCCAGATACTGTACATTACACCCAGAAACTGTACATTACACTCAGATAAACTGTACATTACACCCAGATACTGTACATTACACTCAGATACTGTACATTACACTCAGATACTGTACATTACACTCAGATACTGTACATTACACCCAGAAACTGTACATTACACCCAGATACTGTACATTACACTCAGATACACTGTACATTACACTCAGATACACTGTACATTACACCCAGATACTGTACATTACACCCAGATACTGTACATTACACCCAGATACTGTACATTACACCCAGATACACTGTAAATTACACCCAGATACACTGTACATTACACCCAGATACACTGTACATTACACCCAGATACTGTACATTACACTCAGATACACTGTACATTACACCCAGATACTGTACATTACACCCAGATACACTGTACATTACACTCAGATACTGTACATTACACCCAGATACTGTACATTACACCCAAATACTGTACATTACACCCAGATACACTGTACATTACACCCAGATACTGTACATTACACCCAGATACACTGTACATTACACCCAGATACTGTACATTACACCCAGATACACTGTACAGTACACCCAGATACACTGTACATTACACCCAGATACACTGTACATTACACCCAGATACACTGTACATTACACTCAGATACACTGTACATTACACCCAGATACTGTACATTACACCCAGATACTGTACATTACACCCAGATACACTGTACATTACACTCAGATACTGTACATTACACCCAGATACTGTACATTACACTCAGATACTGTACATTACACTCAGATACTGTACATTACACCCAGATACTGTACATTACACTCAGATACACTGTACATTACACCCAGATACTGTACATTACACCCAGGTACTGTACATTACACTCAGATACACTGTAGATTACACTCAGAAACACTGTACATTACACCCAGATACACTGTACATTACACCCAGATACTGTACATTACACCCAGATACTGTACATTACACCCAGATACTGTACATTACACTCAGATACCCTGTACATTACACCCAGATACACTGTACATTACACCCAGATACACTGTACATTACACCCAGATGCTGTACATTACACTCAGATACACTGTACATCACACCCAGATACTGTACATTACACCCAGATACTGTACATTACACCCAGATACACTGTACATTACACTCAGATACTGCACATTACACCCAGATACTGTACATTACACCCAGATACTGTACATTACACTCAGATACACTGTACATTACACCCAGATACTGTACATTACACTCAGATACACTGTACATTACACCCAGATACTGTACATTACACTCAGATACACTGTACATTACACCCAGATACTGTACATTACACCCAGATACACTGTACATTACACCCAGATACTGTACATTACACTCAGATACACTGGACATTACACTCAGATACTGTACATTACACCCAGATACTGTACATTACACCCAGATACTGTACATTACACTCAGATACACTGTAAATTACACCCAGATACTGTACATTACACCCAGACACTGTACATTACACTCAGATACACTGTACATTACACCCAGATACTGTACATTACACCCAGATACACTGTACATTACACTCAGATACTGTACATTACACCCAGATACTGTACATTACACCCAGAAACTGTACATTACACTCAGATACACTGTACATTACACCCAGATACTGTACATTACACTCAGATACACTGTACATTACACCCAGATACTGTACATTACACTCAGATACATTGTACATTACACCCAGATACTGTACATTACACCCAGATACACTGTACATTACACCCAGATACTGTACATTACACCCAGATACTGTACATTACACTCAGATACACTGTACATTACACTCAGATACTGTAGATTACACCCAGATACTGTACATTACACCCAGATACTGTACATTACACTCAGATACACTGTAAATTACACCCAGATACTGTACATTACACCCAGACACTGTACATTACACTCAGATACACTGTACATTACACCCAGACACTGTACATTACACCCAGATACTGTACATTACACCCAGATACACTGTAGATTACACTCAGATACTGTACATTACACCCAGATACTGTACATTACACCCATATACTGTACATTACACTCAGATACACTGTACATTACACCCAGATACTGTACATTACACCCAGATACTGTACATTACACTCAGAAACACTGTACATTACACCCAGATACTGTACATTACACCCAGATACTGTACATTACACTCAGATACCCTGTACATTACACCCAGATACACTGTACATTACACCCAGATACTGTACATTACACCCAGATAATGTACATTACACTCAGATACACTGTACGTTACACTCAGATACTGTACATTACACCCAGAAACTGTACATTACACCCAGATACACTGTACATTACACCCAGATACTGTACATTACACCCAGATACTGTACATTACACTCAGATACACTGTACATTACACCCAGATACTGTACATTACACCCAGATACACTGTACATTACACTCAGATACTGTACATTACACCCAGATACTGTACATTACACCCAGATACTGTACATTACACTCAGATACACTGTACATTACACCCAGATACTGTACATTACACCCAGATACTGTACATTACACTCAGATACACTGTACATTACACCCAGATACTGTACATTACACCCAGATACTGTACATTACACTCAGATACCCTGAACATTACACCCAGATACACTGTACATTACACCCAGATACTGTACATTACACCCAGATACTGTACATTACACCCAGATACACTGTACAATACACTCAGATACTGTACATTACACCCAGAAACTGTACATTACTCCCAGAAACTGTACATTACACTCAGATACACTGTACATTACACCCAGATACTGTACATTACACACAGATACTGTACATTACACCCAGATACACTGTACATTACACTCAGATACTGTACATTACACCCAGATACTGTACATTACACTCAGATACACTGTACATTACACCCAGATACTGTACATTACACTCAGATACACTGTACATTACACCCAAATACTGTACATTACACCCAGATACTGTACATTACACTCAGAAACACTGTACATTACACCCAGATACACTGTACATTACACCCAGATACTGTACATTACACCCAGATACTGTACATTACACCCAGATACTGTACATTACACCCAGATACCCTGTACATTACACCCAGATACACTGTACATTACACCCAGATACACTGTACATTACACCCAAATACACTGTACATTACACCCAGATACTGTACATTACACTCAGATACACTGTACATTACACCCAGATACTGTACATTACACCCAGATACTGTACATTACACCCAGATACACTGTAAATTACACCCAGATACTGTACATTACACCCAGACACTGTACATTACACTCAGATACACTGTACATTACACCCAGATACTGTACATTACACCCAGATACACTGTACATTACACTAAGATACTGTACATTACACCCAGATACTGTACATTACACCCAGAAACTGTACATTACACTCAGATAAACTGTACATTACACCCAGATACTGTACATTACACCCAGATACTGTACATTACACCCAGATACACTGTACATTACACCCAGATACTATACATTACACCCAGATACTGTACATTACACTCAGATACACTGTACATTACACCCAGATACTGTACATTACACCCAGATACACTGTACATTACACTCAGATACTGTACATTACACACAGATACTGTACATTACACCCAGATACTGTACATTACACTCAGATACACTGTACATTACACCCAGATACTGTACATTACACCCAGATTCTGTACATTACATTCAGATACACTGTACATTACACCCAGATACTGTACATTACACCCAGATACTGTACATTACACTCAGATACCCTGTACATTACACCCAGAAACACTGTACATTACACCCAGATACTGTACATTACACCCAGATACTGTACATTACACCCAGATACACTGTACATTACACCCAGATACTGTACATTACACCCAGATACTGTACATTACACCCAGATACACTGTACAATACACTCAGATACTGTACATTACACCCAGAAACTGTACATTACACCCAGAAACTGTACATTACACCCAGATACTGTAGATTACACTCAGATACACTGTAC
Organism: Neoarius graeffei; assembly: GCF_027579695.1. Taxonomy (NCBI): domain Eukaryota; kingdom Metazoa; phylum Chordata; class Actinopteri; order Siluriformes; family Ariidae; genus Neoarius; species Neoarius graeffei. Next base: position 795,151 of record NC_083583.1, on the reverse strand, counting down.
ATTACACCCAGATACTGTACATTACACCCAGATACTGTACATTACACCCAGATACACTGTACATTACACCCAGATACACTGTACATTACACCCAGATACTGTACATTACACCCAGATACACTGTACATTACACCCAGATACACTGTACATTACACCCAGATACTGTACATTACACTCAGATACACTGTACATTACACCCAGATACTGTACATTACACCCAGATACTGTACATTACACCCAGATACACTGTACATTACACTCAGATACTGTACATTACACCCAGATACACTGTACATTACACCCAGATACTGTACATTACACCCAGATACACTGTACATTACACCCAGATACACTGTACATTACACCCAGATACACTGTACATTACACCCAGATACTGTACATTACACCCAGATACACTGTACATTACACCCAGATACACTGTACATTACACCCAGATACACTGTACATTACACCCAGATACTCTACATTACACTCAGATACACTGTACATTACACCCAGATACTGTACATTACACACAGATACTGTACATTACACCCAGATACACTGTACATTACACTCAGATACTGTACATTACACCCAGATACTGTACATTACACTCAGATACACTGTACATTACACCCAGATACTGTACATTACACTCAGATACACTGTACATTACACCCAGATACACTGTACATTACACCCAGATACTGTACATTACACCCAGATACTGTACATTACACCCAGATACTGTACATTACACTCAGATACACTGTACATTACACCCAAATACTGTACATTACACCCAGATACTGTACATTACACTCAGAAACACTGTACATTACACCCAGATACACTGTACATTACACCCAGATACTGTACATTACACCCAGATACTGTACATTACACCCAGATACTGTACATTACACTCAGATACCCTGTACATTACACCCAGATACACTGTACATTACACCCAGATACACAGTACATTACACCCAGATACTGTACATTACACTCAGATACACTGTACATTACACCCAGATACTGTACATTACACCCAGATACACTGTACATTACACTCAGCTACTGTACATTACACCCAGATACTGTACATTACACCCAGATACTGTACATTACACTCAGATACACTGTACATTACACCCAGATACTGTACATTACACTCAGATACACTGTACATTACACCCAGATACTGTACATTACACTCAGATACACTGTACATTACACCCAGATACTGTACATTACACCCAGATACACTGTACATTACACCCAGATACTGTACATTACACCCAGATACTGTACATTACACTCAGATACACTGTACATTACACCCAGATACTGTACATTACACCCAGATACTGTACATTACACCCAGATACACTGTACATTACACTCAGATACTGTACATTACACCCAGATACTGTACATTACACCCATATACTGTACATTACACCCAGATACACTGTACATTACACCCAGATACTGTACATTACACCCAGATACACTGTACATTACACCCAGATACACTGTACATTACACCCAGATACTGTACATTACACCCAGATACACTGTACATTACACCCAGATACACTGTACATTACACCCAGATACACTGTACATTACACCCAGATACTGTACATTACACCCAGATACACTGTACATTACACCCAGATACACTGTACATTACACCCAGATACACTGTACATTACACCCAGATACTCTACATTACACTCAGATACACTGTACATTACACCCAGATACTGTACATTACACACAGATACTGTACATTACACCCAGATACACTGTACATTACACTCAGATACTGTACATTACACCCAGATACTGTACATTACACTCAGATACACTGTACATTACACCCAGATACTGTACATAACACCCAGATACTGTACATTACACTCAGATACACTGTACATTACACCCAGATACTGTACATTACACCCAGCTACTGTACATTACACCCAGATACTGTACATTACACTCAGATACACTGTACATTACACCCAAATACTGTACATTACACCCAGATACTGTACATTACACTCAGAAACACTGTACATTACACCCAGATACACTGTACATTACACCCAGATACTGTACATTACACCCAGATACTGTACATTACACCCAGATACTGTACATTACACTCAGATACCCTGTACATTACACCCAGATACACTGTACATTACACCCAGATACACAGTACATTACACCCAGATACTGTACATTACACTCAGATACACTGTACATTACACCCAGATACTGTACATTACACCCAGATACACTGTACATTACACTCAGATACTGTACATTACACCCAGATACTGTACATTACACCCAGATACTGTACATTACACTCAGATACACTGTACATTACACCCAGATACTGTACATTACACTCAGATACACTGTACATTACACCCAGATACTGTACATTACACTCAGATACACTGTACATTACACCCAGATACTGTACATTACACCCAGATACACTGTACATTACACCCAGATACTGTACATTACACCCAGATACTGTACATTACACTCAGATACACTGTACATTACACTCAGATACTGTACATTACACCCAGATACTGTACATTACACCCAGATACTGTACATTACACTCAGATACACTGTAAATTACACCCAGATACTGTACATTACACCCAGACACTGTACATTACACTCAGATACACTGTACATTACACCCAGATACTGTACATTACACCCAGATACACTGTACATTACACTCAGATACTGTACATTACACCCAGATACTGTACATTACACCCAGAAACTGTACATTACACTCAGATAAACTGTACATTACACCCAGATACTGTACATTACACTCAGATACTGTACATTACACTCAGATACTGTACATTACACCCAGAAACTGTACATTACACCCAGATACTGTACATTACACTCAGATACTGTACATTACACTCAGATACACTGTACATTACACCCAGATACTGTACATTACACCCAGATACTGTACATTACGCCCAGATACTGTACATTACACCCAGATACACTGTACATTACACCCAGATACACTGTACATTACACCCAGATACACTGTAAATTACACCCAGATACACTGTACATTACACCCAGATACACTGTACATTACACTCAGATACACTGTACATTACACCCAGATACTGTACATTACACCCAGATACACTGTACATTACACTCAGATACTGTACATTACACCCAGATACTGTACATTACACCCAGATACTGTACATTACACCCAGATACACTGTACATTACACCCAGATACTGTACATTACACCCAGATACACTGTACATTACACCCAGATACTGTACATTACACCCAGATACACTGTACAGTACACCCAGATACACTGTACATTACACCCAGATACACTGTACATTACACCCAGATACACTGTACATTACACTCAGATACACTGTACATTACACCCAGATACTGTACATTACACCCAGATACTGTACATTACACCCAGATACACTGTACATTACACCCAGATACTGTACATTACACCCAGATACTGTATATTACACTCATATACTGTACATTACACTCAGATACTGTACATTACACCCAGATACTGTACATTACACTCAGATACACTGTACATTACACCCAGATACTGTACATTACACCCAGGTACTGTACATTACACTCAGATACACTGTAGATTACACTCAGAAACACTGTACATTACACCCAGATACACTGTACATTACACCCAGATACTGTACATTACACCCAGATACTGTACATTACCCCCAGATACTGTACATTACACTCAGATACCCTGTACATTACACCCAGATACACTGTACATTACACCCAGATACACTGTACATTACACCCAGATGCTGTACATTACACTCAGATACACTGTACATTACACCCAGATACTGTACATTACACCCAGACACTGTACATTACACCCAGATACACTGTACATTACACTCAGATACTGTACATTACACCCAGATACTGTACATTACACCCAGATACTGTACATTACACTCAGATACACTGTACATTACACCCAGATACTGTACATTACACTCAGATACACTGTACATTACACCCAGATACTGTACATTACACTCAGATACACTGTACATTACACCCAGATACTGTACATTACACCCAGATACACTGTACATTACACCCAGATACTGTACATTACACTCAGATACACTGGACATTACACTCAGATACTGTACATTACACCCAGATACTGTACATTACACCCAGATACTGTACATTACACTCAGATACACTGTAAATTACACCCAGATACTGTACATTACACCCAGACACTGTACATTACACTCAGATACACTGTACATTACACCCAGATACTGTACATTACACCCAGATACACTGTACATTACACTCAGATATTGTACATTACACCCAGATACTGTACATTACACCCAGAAACTGTACATTACACTCAGATACACTGTACATTACACCCAGATACTGTACATTACACTCATACACTGTACATTACACCCAGATACTGTACATTACACTCAGATACATTGTACATTACACCCAGATACTGTACATTACACCCAGATACTGTACATTACACTCAGATACACTGTACATTACACTCAGATACTGTAGATTACACCCAGATACTGTACATTACACCCAGATACTGTACATTACACTCAGATACACTGTAAATTACACCCAGATACTGTACATTACACCCAGACACTGTACATTACACTCAGATACACTGTACATTACACCCAGACACTGTACATTACACCCAGATACTGTACATTACACCCAGATACTGTACATTACACTCAGAAACACCGTACATTACACCCAGATACTGTACATTACACCCAGATACTGTACATTACACTCAGATACCCTGTACATTACACCCAGATACACTGTACATTACACCCAGATACTGTACATTACACCCAGATAATGTACATTACACTCAGATACACTGTACATTACACTCAGATACTGTACATTACACCCAGATACTGTACATTACACCCAGATACACTGTACATTACACCCAGATATTGTACATTACACCCAGATACTGTACATTACACTCAGATACACTGTACATTACACCCAGATACTGTACATTACACCCAGATACACTGTACATTACACTCAGATACTGTACATTACACACAGATACTGTACATTACACCCAGATACTGTACATTACACTCAGATACACTGTACATTACACCCAGATACTGTACATTACACCCAGATACTGTACATTACACTCAGATACACTGTACATTACACCCAGATACTGTACATTACACCCAGATACTGTACATTACACTCAGATACCCTGAACATTACACCCAGATACACTGTACATTACACCCAGATACTGTACATTACACCCAGATACTGTACATTACACCCAGATACACTGTACAATACACGCAGATACTGTACATTACACCCAGAAACTGTACATTACACCCAGAAACTGTACATTACACTCAGATACACTGTACATTACACCCAGATACTGTACATTACACACAGATACTGTACATTACACCCAGATACACTGTACATTACACTCAGATACTGTACATTACACCCAGATACTGTACATTACACTCAGATACACTGTACATTACACCCAGATACTGTACATTACACCCAGATACTGTACATTACACTCAGATACACTGTACATTACACCCAAATACTGTACATTACACCCAGATACTGTACATTACACTCAGAAACACTGTACATTACACCCAGATACACTGTACATTACACCCAGATACACTGTACATTACACCCAGATACTGTACATTACACCCAGATACTGTACATTACACCCAGATACCCTGTACATTACACCCAGATACACTGTACATTACACCCAGATACACTGTACATTACACCCAGATACACTGTACATTACACCCAGATACTGTACATTACACTCAGATACACTGTACATTACACCCAGATACTGCACATTACACCCAGATACTGTACATTACACCCAGATACACTGTACATTACACTCAGATACTGTACATTACACCCAGATACTGTACATTACACCCAGATACTGTACATTACACTCAGATACACTGTACATTACACCCAGATACTGTACATTACACTCAGATACACTGTACATTACACCCAGATACTGTACATTACACTCAGATACACTGTGCATTACACCCAGATACTGTACATTACACCCAGATACACTGTACATTACACCCAGATACTGTACATTACACCCAGATACTGTACATTACACTCAGATACACTGTACATTACACTCAGATACTGTACATTACACCCAGATACTGTACATTACACCCAGATACTGTACATTACACTCAGATACACTGTAAATTACACCCAGATACTGTACATTACACCCAGACACTGTACATTACACTCAGATACACTGTACATTACACCCAGATACTGTACATTACACCCAGATACACTGTACATTACACTCAGATACTGTACATTACACCCAGATACTGTACATTACACCCAGAAACTGTACATTACACTCAGATAAACTGTACATTACACCCAGATACTGTACATTACACCCAGATACTGTACATTACACCCAGATACACTGTACATTACACCCAGATACTATACATTACACCCAGATACTGTACATTACACTCAGATACACTGTACATTACACCCAGATACTGTACATTACACCCAGATACACTGTACATTACACTCAGATACTGTACATTACACACAGATACTGTACATTACACCCAGATACTGTACATTACACTCAGATACACTGTACATTACACCCAGATACTGTACATTACACCCAGATACTGTACATTACATTCAGATACACTGTACATTACACCCAGATACTGTACATTACACCCAGATACTGTACATTACACTCAGATACCCTGTACATTACACCCAGAAACACTGTACATTACACCCAGATACTGTACATTACACCCAGATACTGTACATTACACCCAGATACACTGTACAATACACTCAGATACTGTACATTACACCCAGAAACTGTACATTACACCCAGAAACTGTACATTACACCCAGATACTGTACATTACACTCAGATACACTGTACATTACACCCAGATACTGTACATTACACCCAGATACTGTACATTACACCCAGATACACTGTACATTACACCCAGATACACTGTACATTACACCCAGATACTGTACATTACACCCAGATACACTGTACATTACACCCAGATACACTGTACATTACACCCAGATACTGTACATTACACTCAGATACACTGTACATTACACCCAGATACTGTACATTACACCCAGATACTGCACATTACACCCAGATACGCTGTACATTACACTCAGATACTGTACATTACACCCAGATACTGTACATTACACCCATATACTGTACATTACACCCAGATACACTGTACATTACACCCAGATACTGTACATTACACCCAGATACACTGTACATTACACCCAGATACACTGTACATTACACCCAGATACTGTACATTACACCCAGATACACTGTACATTACACCCAGATACACTGTACATTACACCCAGATACACTGTACATTACACCCAGATACTGTACATTACACCCAGATACACTGTACATTACACCCAGATACACTGTACATTACACCCAGATACACTGTACATTACACCCAGATACTGTACATTACACTCAGATACACTGTACATTACACCCAGATACTGTACATTACACACAGATACTGTACATTACACCCAGATACACTGTACATTACACTCAGATACTGTACATTACACCCAGATACTGTACATTACACTCAGATACACTGTACATTACACCCAGATACTGTACATTACACCCAGATACTGTACATTACACTCAGATACACTGTACATTACACCCAGATACACTGTACATTACACCCAGATACTGTACATTACACCCAGATACTGTACATTACACCCAGATACTGTACATTACACTCAGATACACTGTACATTACACCCAAATACTGTACATTACACCCAGATACTGTACATTACACTCAGAAACACTGTACATTACACCCAGGTACACTGTACATTACACCCAGATACTGTACATTACACCCAGATACTGTACATTACACCCAGATACTGTACATTACACTCAGATACACTGTACATTACACTCAGATACATTGTACATTACTCCAAGATACTGGACATTACACCCAGATACACTGTACATTACACCCAGATACTGTACATTACACCCAGATACTGTACATTACACTCAGATACACTGTACATTACACTCAGATACTGTAGATTACACCCAGATACTGTACATTACACCCAGATACTGTACATTACACTCAGATACACTGTAAATTACACCCAGATACTGTACATTACACCCAGACACTGTACATTACACTCAGATACACTGTACATTACACCCAGATACTGTACATTACACCCAGATACTGTACATTACACCCAGATTCACTGTAGATTACACTCAGATACTGTACATTACACCCAGATACTGTACATTACACCCATATACTGTACATTACACTCAGATACACTGTACATTACACCCAGATACTGTACATTACACCCAGATACTGTACATTACACTCAGAAACACTGTACATTACACCCAGATACTGTACATTACACCCAGATACACTGTACATTACACTCAGATACCCTGTACATTACACCCAGATACACTGTACATTACACCCAGATACTGTACATTACACCCAGATACTGTACATTACACTCAGATACACTGTACATTGCACTCAGATACTGTACATTACACCCAGATACTGTACATTACACCCAGATACTGTACATTACACCCAGATACACTGTACATTACACCCAGATACTGTACATTACACCCAGATACTGTACATTACACTCAGATACACTGTACATTACACCCAGATACACTGTACATTACACCCAGATACACTGTACATTACACCCAGATACACTGTACATTACACCCAGATACTGTACATTACACCCAGATACACTGTACATTACACCCAGATACACTGTACATTACACCCAGATACTGTACATTACACTCAGATACACTGTACATTACACCCAGATACTGTACATTACACCCAGATACTGTACATTACACCCATATAGACTGTACATTACACTCAGATACTGTACATTACACCCAGATACTGTACATTACACTCAGATACACTGTACATTACACCCAGATACTGTACATTACACCCAGATACTGTACATTACACTCAGATACACTGTACATTACACCCAAATACTGTACATTACACCCAGATACTGTACATTACACTCAGAAACACTGTACATTACACCCAGATACACTGTACATTACACCCAGATACTGTACATTACACCCAGATACTGTACATTACACCCAGATACTGTACATTACACCCAGATACCCTGTACATTACACCCAGATACACTGTACATTACACCCAGATACACTGTACATTACACCCAGATACACTGTACATTACACCCAGATACTGTACATTACACTCAGATACACTGTACATTACACCCAGATACTGCACATTACACCCAGATACTGTACATTACACCCAGATACACTGTACATTACACTCAGATACTGTACATTACACCCAGATACTGTACATTACACCCAGATACTGTACATTACACTCAGATACACTGTACATTACACCCAGATACTGTACATTACACTCAGATACACTGTACATTACACCCAGATACTGTACATTACACTCAGATACACTGTGCATTACACCCAGATACTGTACATTACACCCAGATACACTGTACATTACACCCAGATACTGTACATTACACCCAGATACTGTACATTACACTCAGATACACTGTACATTACACTCAGATACTGTACATTACACCCAGATACTGTACATTACACCCAGATACTGTACATTACACTCAGATACACTGTAAATTACACCCAGATACTGTACATTACACCCAGACACTGTACATTACACTCAGATACACTGTACATTACACCCAGATACTGTACATTACACCCAGATACACTGTACATTACACTCAGATACTGTACATTACACACAGATACTGTACATTACACCCAGAAACTGTACATTACACTCAGATAAACTGTACATTACACCCAGATACTGTACATTACACCCAGATACTGTACATTACACCCAGATACACTGTACATTACACCCAGATACTATACATTACACCGAGATACTGTACATTACACTCAGATACACTGTACATTACACCCAGATACTGTACATTACACCCAGATACACTGTACATTACACTCAGATACTGTACATTACACACAGATACTGTACATTACACCCAGATACTGTACATTACACTCAGATACACTGTACATTACACCCAGATACTGTACATTACACCCAGATACTGTACATTACATTCAGATACACTGTACATTACACCCAGATACTGTACATTACACCCAGATACTGTACATTACACTCAGATACCCTGTACATTACACCCAGAAACACTGTACATTACACCCAGATACTGTACATTACACCCAGATACACTGTACAATACACTCAGATACTGTACATTACACCCAGAAACTGTACATTACACCCAGAAACTGTACATTACACCCAGATACTGTACATTACACTCAGATGCACTGTACATTACACCCAGATACTGTACATTACACCCAGATACTGTACATTACACCCAGATACACTGTACATTACACCCAGATACACTGTACATTACACCCAGATACTGTACATTACACCCAGATACACTGTATATTACACCCAGATACACTGTACATTACACCCAGATACTGTACATTACACTCAGATACACTGTACATTACACCCAGATACTGTACATTACACCCAGATACTGTACATTACACCCAGATACACTGTACATTACACTCAGATACTGTACATTACACCCAGATACTGTACATTACACCCATATACTGTACATTACACCCAGATACACTGTACATTACACCCAGATACTGTACATTACACCCAGATACACTGTACATTACACCCAGATACACTGTACATTACACCCAGATACTGTACATTACACCCAGATACACTGTACATTACAACCAGATACACTGTACATTACAACCAGATACACTGTACATTACACCCAGATACTGTACATTACACCCAGATACACTGTACATTACACCCAGATACACTGTACATTACACCCAGATACTGTACATTACACTCAGATACACTGTACATTACACCCAGATACTGTACATTACACACAGATACTGTACATTACACCCAGATACACTGTACATTACACTCAGATACTGTACATTTCACCCAGATACTGTACATTACACTCAGATACACTGTACATTACACCCAGATACTGTACATTACACCCAGATACTGTACATTACACTCAGATACACTGTACATTACACCCAGATACACTGTACATTACACCCAGATACTGTACATTACACCCAGATACTGTACATTACACCCAGATACTGTACATTACACTCAGATACACTGTACATTACACCCAAATACTGTACATTACACCCAGATACTGTACATTACACTCAGAAACACTGTACATTACACCCAGATACACTGTACATTACACCCAGATACTGTACATTACACCCAGATACTGTACATTACACCCAGATACTGTACATTACACTCAGATACCCTGTACATTACACCCAGATACACTGTACATTACACCCAGATACACAGTACATTACACCCAGATACTGTACATTACACTCAGATACACTGTACATTACACCCAGATACTGTACATTACACCCAGATACACTGTACATTACACTCAGATACTGTACATTACACCCAGATACTGTACATTACACCCAGATACTGTACATTACACTCAGATACACTGTACATTACACCCAGATACTGTACATTACACTCAGATACACTGTACATTACACCCAGATACTGTACATTACACTCAGATACACTGTACATTACACCCAGATACTGTACATTACACCCAGATACACTGTACATTACACCCAGATACTGTACATTACACCCAGATACTGTACATTACACTCAGATACACTGTACATTACACTCAGATACTGTACATTACACCCAGATACTGTACATTACACCCAGATACTGTACATTACACTCAGATACACTGTAAATTACACCCAGATACTGTACATTACACCCAGACACTGTACATTACACTCAGATACACTGTACATTACACCCAGATACTGTACATTACACCCAGATACACTGTACATTACACTCAGATACTGTACATTACACCCAGATACTGTACATTACACCCAGAAACTGTACATTACACTCAGATAAACTGTACATT
>NC_083583.1:470124-480124 GCF_027579695.1 Neoarius graeffei | reverse complement strand
GGACTGAGGCTGGTGTCAGTGTATCAAGACCCATCACGAACAGACATCTTCAAGAAAGGGGATACAACTTTCGCATTCCTAATATCGAGCTACTCCTGAGCCAGAGACAATGTCAGAAGTGTCTTATCTGGGCTAAGGAGAGAAAGAAATGGACTGTTGCTCAGTGGTCCAAAGTCCTCTTTTCAGTCACGGTTCTAGAGTCTGGAGGAAGAGTGGAGAGGCACAGAATCCAAGGTGTTTGAAGCCCAGTGTGAAGTTTCCACAGTCTGTGATGATTTGGGGTGCCATGTCATCTGCTGGTGTTGGTCCACTGTATTTTATCAAGTCCAAAGTCAACACAGCCATCTACCAGGAGATTTTAGAGCACTTCATGCTTCCATCTGCTGACGAGCTTTTTGGAGATGCTGATTTCCTTTTCCAGCAGAACTTAGCACCTACCCACAGTGCCAAAACTACTACCAAATGGTTTGCTGACCATGATATTACTGTGTTTGATTGGCCAGCCAACTTGCCTGACCTGAGGAAGATAAGAAACACCCAACCCAAAAATACAGATACGCTGAAGGCCACTATCAAAGCAACCTGGGCTTCAATAAGACCTCAGCAGTGCCACAGACTGATCACCTCCATGCCACACCGCACTGATACAGTAATTCATGGTAAAGGAGCCCCAACCAAGTATTGAGTGTATAAATGAATATACTTTTCAGAAGTTGGACATTTCTGTATTGTAAATCCTTTTTTGATTGATCTTAGGGAATATTCTAATAATTTGAGATACTGGATTTCTGCATGAGCTATAAGCCATAATCATCAAAATTAAAACAAAAAAGGCTTTAAATATTTCACTTTATAAGTAATGAATATAGAATATATGAAAGTTTACCTTTTTGAATTAAATTATGAAAAAAAGGAACTTTTTCATGGTATTCTAATTTTTTGAGATGCACTAGTACATCACAACATTTATTTCAGTTCAGAGCTGCATTAATGTTTCTCCGAGATCTCATCTTGACTACAGGAGAGTGGAACCTCTCTCTAAAATCTTCTCCAGCATCCCACAGATTCTCAGTGGGGGTTAAGGTCGGGACTCTGTGGGGGTTAATTCCTGTGTAAATGATTCCTTGTGCTCCCTGAACCACTCTCTGAGCCCTAATTTTATTCCATCAGAGAAGAAAAACCCCACTGATGTGAGCCTGGTCATTCAGTACATTCAGGTCGTCAGCTGACTTCATTTTATTGCCCCGTAATGTTGCTGAGTCTCAACCTGACCAACTGAATCAACCCCAGATCGTCACACTGCCTCCACAGGCTTGGACAGTGGACACTCTGCATGATGGGGTGGAGCTTCATGAGTTTCTCTTCTTACCCTGACACGCCCATCACTCAGGAAGTGTCAATCTGGACTCCTCTGACCACATGGCCTTTCTCCATCGCTCCAGAGTCCAATCTTTATGCTCCCGAGCAAACTGAAGCCTTTTCTCCTGATTAGTCTCACTAATGAGTGGGTTTCTTACAGACACACAGCTGTTTAGTATCGATCCTGTGAGATCTCATCACACTGTGAGTGGAGATGATCTTAACCCTTTGATGCAAAATATATGCGCACCCCTTCTAATGCACAACATGGGTCAAAAATGACCTGCATTCATTTTCCAGGTTATTTCATGCTGACTGAGTTTTTCTTTGCTCTATCTTTTGAAATCAATTTATTTTATGATTGAATATTCCAAGTATTCTTTAAATATCTTGTTTTTAATTACCACAAATCATTAATTTAATTTTTTCTTTCCTACTTTATGAACAAAATACTTTTTATATTACTACACATGGGTCATCCAAGTGTGATTTAAAATTAAATGTCTTAATACTATAATAATAATTTGTTTCAAGTAATTACTTTAGCAGTGAATGGGGCCAGTTATTTATTTATTAACTCTGTAGTTAGCTAAGCCAACTACAATAAAATTAGCTAACTAAAGTAGAATATGTCAACAGCTCGGTAGCTAATAGTAATTACTTGTAACTTTCTGACAAGTAATCTACTCACTCTCAAGGGAACCTAAACATCATCAATTTTTTTCTAAGGTAATGTTAGAACAATTGAAAAACATTCCTTCCATGTATTAGATGGGCAAAGGGCGCCGGGCTGAGCTGTGAAATGTCTGACACAAGCACAATTCACAGTTCCCACCAAACGCTGGAGTAAATGCATGCGGGTCGGTTCTGACCCATGTGTGTAAACTTGATGTAGAATTACAAAAGCTGTGCTTGTTCATAACTTAAGAAAGGAAAAATAAAAATGATGATTTGTGCTAAACAAAAACAAGATATTTACTGCATATTTGGAAAAGTAAATGACAAAATGAATTTATTTCAAAAGTATATCATAGAAACACTCAGCCATACATGAAATAACCTGGAAAATGAATGCAGGTCGTTTTTGACCCATGTTGTGCATTAGAAGGGTCGTGATACAAAAAGGGTTTTTATTCAAAAAGTAAGAAAGGAAAAAATAAAATAAGGATGTATGATGATCAAAAACAAGTTAATTGAGGAATACCTTGAATACTGAATGATGAAATTAATTTATTGCAAAGATACAGAAGATAAAAACTCAGCCGGGTCACTTTTGACCCATGTTTTGCATCAAAGGGTTAATTTCACTATTAAACACAGCTGTGACTTCTACTGTCTATTTTTATGATTCAACTTCAAGTACTGAAAACGTTCCAGGTGTTAATAATGTGTTGGACAGTTAGAGGGCCGCAGGATACGCCTTCTGACATGTTTGTGTAAGAAATGAGACTCTACTCACTGCATCAGTTAGGGTTAAAAAACTGTTGCAGCTGAAACTCATTAATCACTGCAGTAATTATCCAATCAAAGGCTCTTAATTGTTTGCTTTAAATCCAACAGCAACTCATTTTGGTCAGGCAGTGTATTTTACCATGGCAACATTGATCAGCTTCAACAAACACTGACAAGTAAGGTTTCTTCACTACAACAGCATGTGAACATTTTGATTTACTGTATGAGGAGGTGAAGTGAAACAGTCCACAATTCATAATGTTCCCCCACAAACCCACCCTGTGGCCTGTACCCTGTGTGGGTTCTGATCCTGCAGTGTGGGTTCTGATCCTGCAGTGTGGGTTCTGATCCTGTAGTGTGGGTTCTGATCCTGTAGTGTGGGTTCTGATCCTGCAGTGTGGGTTCTGATGGTACCATGATGGTAAACTGTTTGAGGCCTGAAGACATCCATCTTCAAGCATTCACACATGTTAACTAAGAATATGGACATGTACAAACAGACATTTTGCATGTGTTCTGGTTCTGATTTAATAAGATCCCAGAGCTCAAGCACTAATCTGTGCAGGCCTTTCAATTTGGGCTACACCCTGTATTTCTGAATTTGGGCTTTTTCCATCGTGATACAGGGTAATTTGGGCTTTTCTGCATGCGCAAAGTGCTGCTTTCCCAGCGCACTGTGTTTAAACCTGCTGCTGTTTTTTTAGCTACAAAGTTATGAATAAATAAAGAAATCTATGAATGTTGTTTTTACCTTTATTGCAAAATGTCTACAGCATTAATCGCTCTTGATGTACATGTACATAACAAAAATAATTAGAACACAGTTAGTGTTTAAAAGATGCGTTGGGGCCTGAGGAGAGCCTGGAGGAAAGGAGCCTGGGAATGAAAAAGCAAGTTCTGCACTGTTGCCATCAAAGAGACAAACCTGTAACAGACCTGCGACACAAAAGGTTTTTCGGTCACGTCACAAGAATCGGCAGCGCAATTCACAGTCTGTAGTCAGGTTAAAGATCTTAGTTTAAATGAAAGGCCAGTGTCTCAGACTATCATCAACAAGAGGACCAAGCTCTAAGTCACTGATTCCACCCACACTTGCACAACTGTGTGGATTTAAGATGCAAGCTGTAAATACACACAGTTGTGTCCTGAATAGCTCTCTTTTATTCAGTCTTTTACCTGATTTAAATCATATGACACTAGGTATCAGGGAGATATTGCAGTTGAGGTCAGATAATGTGGGATATAGGGCTATTTTTAGGTTTTTAAATGATACAGGAATATAATCCTGGGAATGAGAAAGATGTCTTGATGACTCCCCTCCCTGGCTGGCTATTTATTTGTCATGGCTGGCTAGTAAGAGCCTTAGTGGAAAGCCCTGAATTATTCAAAGAATTTAGCACAATAGGGTAGTATACATTCCGGTTCACACTCCAGTCCAGAAGGTGGCGGTAATGCACCTAAAAGCTGTTTGCCAACCACCATAAAAGATGATTTACCTAATGTGGAAATCCCGCTCTGGTCATTGGGATGCGAGTCTCGCTCCTCCACGGAATCATGGCGTGCCGATCGCCGTTGATGGAGAGTTCGTGCTCTGCGCGAGGCTTACGGCTAGTTCCGGGTTCGTCGAACAACATGGGAATGGTGCGGATTTCACGTCAATTATGAGAAATAGATGCTAATTCTCGCTAATTTAGGTGTTTTTAAAGAAGAAATTCAAGACATTGGGTTTTATGTAGCCAAGTTTATTTAACATTTCAGGTTTTTTTTTTTTAACTTTTGGTAGCATATTTTGGGCGCTTGACCTTAATTTGAGCGCCTTTTTAATTTGGGTGCCTACGACGTTATCCATTGTAGGTTTCATGTAATTGAAAGGCCTGCCGTGTGTGAAATAAGATCAGTTCCGTGAGGAAGCAGCAACATTTATGAGAATAATTACGCAAATTACATCATCTGCAGAATCAGAGAAGAAAACAAAATGTAAAAAAATCTCATTTTCAACAGAAACTGATATGTTCCTGGGAATGAGAAAGACGTCTTGATGACTCGATATCATACACGGCCAACGGTTTGGAAGATTAGAACAGTGAAGAGAAAAAACAAGAAGAGGATAAAAGTCTGTAAATTGAAGTGTTTGAGGACTGAAGGAGCTGGTGGCTGATCAGACCATTCATGAGAGAAAGGAGAGAAAATGTGGAAATAAACACAAACTGTTGGGAAATGAGTGCAAATGATGTGGATTTGTTTTACGTCACATCCAGTGTTACAGGACTGACCTGGTAACAGTGACTGTGCACATCTTAGTAAAAACTGTTTGAGAGCCAAAATCTTTGAATGAAACTTATTGAACCCGTCTGAATCTTTCTGTGGAACATGTGACCATAAAGTCCTGGTGTGTGAATGTGAGGGTTTGGAGTAAAGCTGGGTTCGGGAGGAGCTGCAGGTAAATGAAATTCAGCATCACTTCAAACAGCCTGCTCATGACCCTGAAGCACAAAGGCAAGGCTCCTACTGAGATTAAAGGAGTGAGAGACCTCCAGCCCCATTCCTGCAGACCCTGTGGCATTAACCTTCAATCACTCTGCACAAAGAGCAGCTGGAACCCAACAGCAGTTCCTCTCAGAACTCAGCTGGAGACCTGAAAAACCTTCTACAAAAAGAGTCCAGCTACAGAGTCACGTCCACCGATTGAACACATGACCACATCCACTGACTGATCACATGACCACACTCGAGCCTGTATTTAGCGTTTGAAAGACATGCTCTGTGTTGATGGAGAACTTCCTTGTGTGTGACCTGCTTCTGAAAACCATACAATCGGTAAAGAGTTCACGGAGCACACTGCAGCACACTTCTTAGAAACTCCACCACATCGTGTTGCTCTGGCTTTTAATAGTTTTACTTTGAAAATGTTTTTCCCCCCTGTTGATCATCTCCAAAACCAAAACTCTGTCCTCTATACAATAATAAAGATGGAGTGTTCTTTTCAGGAACAGAACTGTACTGTTCCTCTGTTCCTGGACTTCTCTGATCATGGTCATGACTTTGGTGACGGTGAATAAAATTGTGATCAGATCTGCTTTAATATCAACAGATCTTCGATTAAGGGGCGTGAATCTTTTCATCATGGCACACCTTCAGCCTGTTCAGTGTGCTGAGTGCAGGATGTTTAGTCATTCTTCCTCTGTCACTAGTGATAGCTTTATTTGTAATAAGTGCAGATTAGTTAGCTCTCTGACGGAGAAGATTGCAGTTCTAGAAGCACGTATCCAGGCTTTAGAGAAGGCCAGTGAGAATGAGAACAGTGTAGGTTCTGTAGGGGAAAGTCTGGATGCCCTAGGTGGAGTTAGTAATCCCCCAACTCCAGCATTAGAGCCCTTACAGCGGGGTGAATGGGTGACGGCTCGGCGGCATAAGCGTAGAGCCAAAGCTACCGCTGAGGCTCGCCCACGGGAGCACCACTCCTCTCCGCATCACGTGTCGAACAGGTTTGCTCTCCTTAGTGATGCACCCGCTGAGAAACCTGAAAGAGCTCTGGTTATAGGGGACTCTATCATACGGCACGTGAGATTAGCTCAGCCTTTAGGGGCACCAACAGCTTTAGTCAGGTGTATACCAGGAGCCAGGGCGCCGGACATAGCAGGTAACCTTAGGTTCTCAGGCAAGCACAGGTTCTCAAAGATAGTTATCCATGCAGGAGCTAATGATATACGCCTTCATTAGTCTGAGGTTACTAAGAGTAACTTTGTAGAGGTGTTTAAATTAGCGAAGGTGATGTCCGATGCTGTAGTATGCTCTGGCCCCATCCCAATGCGGCATGGCGATGTAGCTTACAGCAGGTTATGGTCGCTGAACTGCTGGTTGTCCAGGTGGTGCTCTGAAAACAGTGTGGGCTTTATAGATAATTGGGCTAATTTTGAGGGCACTGCTGGCCTGTTAGGGCGGGACGGTATCCATCCCACTCGGGAAGGTGCTGCTCTCATTTCCTGCAGCATAGGTCATAGTCTCAGAACAGGCCTAGTTAATTCCTGACAATCCAGAGCCAAGGCCAGGGAGCAGACGAACAGGCTAAACCGACTGTCTGCTAGCTGCACAGAGTCGTCACTCAGGGTCCACTACATCGAGACTGTGTCTGTTCCCCGAGCTCAACAAAAAGGTAGAAATACTCAGAGAGTTTGTTCCAGTAACCTAATCAACATAAAATTAGATCAGACTGACTGTACAGCTGCTGCCAGCACCTTTGATCTAAAGGTGGGGCTATTAAATATTAGATCTCTTACATCTAAAGCGCTAATGGTTAATGAACTCATTACTGATCAGGAGTTTAATGTACTGTGTTTAACTGAAACATGGATTAAGCCAAATTAATATATAGCTTTAAATGAAGCGAGTCCTCCTGGATACAGTTATATACACCAGCCTCGTCTAACTGGCAGAGGAGGAGGCGTCGCGGTTATTTATAACGATTATCTAGGTGTAACACAAAAACCTGGTTATAAATTTAATACATTTGAAGTTCTTCATACTCATATAATGTATGTAGCCTCGAAAAATAAGTCTACCCAGTTAATTCCATTGCTTATTATTTACAGGCCCCCGGGGCCATATTCTGAGTTTCTTTCTGAATTTGCAGATTTTATCTCAGACCTGGTTATTTCCTTAGACAAAGCTTTAGTTGTCGGAGATTTTAATATTCACTTCGATAACCCAGAAGACCCTTTGAAAACAGCGTTTGTGTCCATTTTAGATTCAGTCGGGATTAAGCAGAATGTCATAGGACCGACCCATAATGGTGGTCACACCCTTGATCTAATACTAACATTCAGATTAAACGTAGACAATATAGTCATACTTCCACAGTCTGAAGTTATCTCAGATCATTATCTCATCTCATTCAAAATATGTCTGAGTAATAATATATGCACCTCACCACGCTACTGTATTAAACGTACATTCACGTCAACTACTGCACAGAGCTTTATAAATGATCTCCCAGAGTTATCAACTTTGATTGGGTCACTGTCAGCCCCTGCAGAACTTGATCAGGCAACTGAATGCTTAGAGTCAACATTCCGCCATACTTTAGATAATTTAGCTCCTCTAAGGCCCACTTTACACGGGGACGGTCTGAAACAAAAACGCAAAAGTCCGTTTTTGTTCTCACTTTTTTCCGCGTCTACACGACCGTTTTCAAGGAGGAAATCTGCGTCTATACGGTGACGCATAAATGTGTGGAATTCAATTGGATGTTGTAATAGAGTGTGCCGAGCGGATGGAGTAGTCAGTCAGAATGATGAGCAAAACAAGGAAAATTCTTGTACAAAAATAGTTTTCTTTTTATTTTTAAGCCAGCAGTTAACACAAACAGGACAAACAAACAAACAAAAAAAAAACACTGATGACAAAACCAACCAAAAAAAAAAATTCTGGGACAAAATGCCCACGCAAGCGAGGCTACTCTGGCATTACTCACACAGAGCTCAAGTCATGCGTCCTCTCCCTGCCAAGGCCGTCTCCCCCGAATGAACAGTGCAGCGCATATTTAAAAGACTACGGCACAGTCTTAACACAATTAAAATCAATCAACACATCTAGACAGATTTTAACAGTTCTAAACATTTTCACTGCATGCATTACACTCCTACAACAATGTGCAGACCTTAAATATTACAACAAACACTTACGTAAGATTTTTAGACCATTTCTCTCCGCTCTAATGAGCTGCTTTCCCGCGCATCGCGGAAGAAACCTTGAAAAGCGCTTTCAGACCTGCGTTCTGGTTTGGTCCCGCACCCGGAAGACTACAGCAGGTAAATGGCTACAGACATTTCTGGCTGATGTTAGATAAACTCTAGCAGAAAAGGATTCAGATGTTAAACGTGCGCACTTAATGAATCTTTACACGCTATTGTTTATAGTGAAAACTAATAAATGCTTGCGCTGTTTAAACCTGTGTGGCGTCTTTTACTATGAAAAGTTGTAACAAATGTACCCGTAACAAAACATACTTGTAAAGCCCCCATTACCAAACCCACAACAGACATACAACACAGATTGTATTTGGAATGTCTTTGCAACTGTGGTTTAGTCCATTGCACTTGACCATTGAAACATGACCAGCGGGAGGAACCGCTGTTTAGTGACAGACGCATTGCGCTCTGTCACAGATGTGCATGCCAGGCGGCTAGGTGGTGCTGTGAAAGACCTCCGCTATGTCTGCACGCATGCGCAACGTCTTCCGTCTTGTCTGATCTGCACATCTGCGCCGCGAAAACTTTGACTACTCTGGCTATGGTAAGTAAGAAAGTAAGTAAAAAAGTAAGAGCATACTATACCCACCTCTGTTCATTAACGGTATATGTGCAGATTCGGTATAGATGTTCGAAGGACTCCTGGACGTTTATTAAAGCTGCCAGAGCAGCTTGAAGGTCCGTTGGATCGATGTAATCAGACATGCTCTTACTTTTTTATTTACTTTCTTACTTCCCGGGCTGGCATGTACAGTATATGACATATGTATGACGTAAACGCGTACCCGACGTGAGCAGATCCGAGCAGAGTTTCGCGTATTGGGTAGTTTAGACAGATATGCAACGGGGGCTGTTTTTAACTTATCCACTTTGGAAGGCGTTTTCAATTTTTTCCGTTTTTCAGCCTCGGAAACGCCGTCCCCGTGTAGACAAAAGGCACTTCCGATAAAATATTTAGTCGTTTTTACCCGACAGCGTCCTCGTGTAAACGGGCCCTAAAAAGGAAAATGGTCAGAGAGAAAAAAATTAGCACCCTGGTATAATGATGACACTCGCACTTTAAAACAGACCACTCGAAAATTGGAACGTAAATGGTGTCAAACAAAATTGGTAGTGTTCAAATTAGCGTGGAAGGAGAGCTTCCTGAAGTATAGAAAAGCTCTTAGTGCTGCGAGATCAACATATTTCTCCTCCCTAATAGAAGATAACAAAAATAATCCTAGATTACTATTTAATACTGAAGCAAAATTAACCAGGAATAAGTCCATTATCAACACACGCACACCTGCAGTACAGTGGCATGCAAAAGTTTGGGCACCCTTGCTGAAAATGTCTGTTACTGTGAATAGTTAAGTGAGCAGAAGATGAACTGATCACCAAAAGGCATAAAGGTAAAGATGACATTTCTTTAATATTTTCCGCATGATTACATTTTTATTTCC
>NC_083583.1:460321-469924 GCF_027579695.1 Neoarius graeffei | reverse complement strand
TGTGTGTGTCCAAATGGATTGGACTAAATAGTCACACAACACGGGACATTATCTTCCAGTCCCGCAGAGGCGGGGCCTCGGTGTGCCGAGTGTGGAGAGGGTGTACAGCTCTACCAGAACAGGTCATCTTATCAACACGCTAAACAATGATGGCACAGCCGTCACAGAACTGGCACGCCAATCGCTGCTGTTACATTTACAGAGACGTAAAATATCGCCCGCCTCCTCAAATGAGCCCCAGTTTCTTGGTTTCAAACTGAAACATAACGGCAAGCTTGACATCAAGGCAGCTGGATTTGGGGTGCGCTCCGATTGGATAGATACACCATAAACACACACACACACACAGGGTGCAGAGCGCTGGAAAAGCCTAAAATTACAAGGGAAACTAGCGCTCCGACAGTCTGCTGATCAATCCGTGTCCCATTCAATTTTCAAAAATTACTCCATTCCAGAAGAAATTATTGTCTTTGCCATTAAAGCACGACTGCAATGCCGTCCAACGAGATACAACTTGGCAATTTGGTATCCATGAAGGCACGACCCCTTCTGTATATCACACACAAACCATCAAGAAAACGAAACCGTGTCCCGCACACTGAATGGATGCAGTTACTGTAAAGGACAGTGTGTGGCCAGGCACGACCGTTTGGGCGATCTGGTTGCAAAGGACTTACAAAAAATAAACCAAGGACATGATTGTGAGTTTTTTCTACATAGTGCTGTGAAAACGAACTGGTTTCAACATAACACATCTGATTTTGATTATTTTAGACATTCCAAACACACCGGATATTGTAATTGTAAATTCATCTGTGAACTCTGTATGCATTATTGAGGTTGGGTGCTGTTTCGATTTGTATATAGACACTTATTATTCCAAATTACTGAAATATCAGCCCTGATTAGAACGGATTCTGCAATTGGGATATGAATGCAGGCTTGTAGTCCTGGTTTTTGGAAGCGTAGGCCATGCACATAAGAACGCAGTCAGAGGGCTGCAGTTGGGGGGAATGCAACAAAGAGGAGCAAAAATTTGGCAAAGTTCTGCTCTGTCTCCGCTGTTATTGGTCGTATGCACATATAGAGACGGAGATGTTTTGTTTATCCTTGAATGTTGAGTATTACATTAATAAGAGTGCTGGTATAAGTGTGTAGCCTTTAAGATCTGTCATTCTATCGAAGACCTTTTCCAGAATATTTGGATCTTGTACCCGTTGCTTGTTTCTTGGATCCAAATAAAAGTAATTAAATGTGTGAGAGAGAGAGAGAGAGAGAGAGAGAGAGAGAGAGAGAGAGACTGATCAGCTGATCTCCAGCTGAAATAAAGCCCACACTGAGGCTGGAACTCAGACACGTGTCTGAAAATGATCAGATGGAGCGACTGAACCCTGCTGTCACGGTTTGCATTAGCATTAGCATGGTTCTGTCATAAAGCTGCCATGTGACTTTTCACCTCCTTGGGCAAACTCGACCCGATACAAACCAGCACTGCGTCTCTGTTCTGAGTGTCAGGGAACATTTCTCTCGTATTATTAAAGAAAGAGAAAAAGCTGGAACAATCTGTAATACTGAGATTTATTTTAATTTATATGATGTGGAAAGACAGAAAAAAAAAATTAAATGGCCTTACAAAATGACAGCTCCTTCCGTGTATCGTTATCTTAAAAAGCATGCAGCAATGCACAAAATCTCATTTTATATAGACTTCATGATGTTTTTATTTAGACTTTTTTATAGGAAAATACCACGATGTGCGTGTTTACAGTACTAGACTATATATTACATACATTTCAAACCTCCCCTTTATCTCCAAGCATTCGTAAACATTGTATTAGTTTCCACTGTTATGCTGATGACACACAGTTGTATGTTTCTGCAAAACCTGATGAGAGACACCAGCTTAATAGAATTGAGGAATGTGTTAAGGACATTAGACACTGGATGCTTATTAATTTCCTTCTGCTTAACTCTGACAAGACTGAAGTACTTGTACTCGGACCACATGCAGCTAGAAGTAAGTTTTCTGATTCCACAGTAACTCTGGATGGCCTTTCTGTTTCTTCACGTGCAGCAGTAAAAGACCTCGGAGTGATTATTGACCCCAGTCTTTCATTCGAAACTCACACTGATAACATCACCCGGATAGCTTTCTTTCATCTCAGAAATATTGCTAAGATAAGAAATGTAATGTCTCAGCTTTTTTTGTGTTCCAGGCATCAAATTCTAACTTTGTTTATATTTACAAAATACAACGAAGTTGGTCAGTAAAACTACTGAAAATATTTTCTTTGTACTTTTGTCAGTTAAATAAAGGTTCACGTGAATTAACAAATCACAGGTTTTTGTTTGGATTGCATTTTGGAAAATATCCTCACTTTCCTGGAAATGGGACTTGTACACACACACACACACACACACACACACACCAGCTGAAGTGTTCTGACTGCAGCATTTATGGTGAAAATTGTACAAGAAAAACTCTTACGATGTCTCAAAACACTTTTGCAGCCTGCGTTCGCAAAGAATCCCAAAGAACAGCAAGTTCTACACAAGAGTTTCTCACTAAGAACTTATTCCTGAAAGACATCGCCCAAAGAGCTGAGAGTCGTTTTTATTAAAGATCTGTGTACACACAGATCTAATGTGGTCTAATGCAGAATAACAGTTCAGTGTGTGTGAGGATGTCAGCACTCTCAGGGTTCACAATACACTTCTCATTAGGGCAGATGTACCAAGATGAAGGTAAACGCCCAGTTTAACAAGTGCATTAACGTGTTTTTGGGTGTAAAAGACGTTATTCTGTTGGTGAAGGTGTGAGCTCGATGTCTGCACCTCACACAAGTAAACAGGATATCTCAGACACACACACTCGGCTCACAAAAGCCACAAGATGCACGACTCGGAGCCAGACGAGACCCGCGTGGGTGCAAATCAACACGCCTCATGGAAAGCATGTGCTCCGAACACTTCACACACTGTACACACTCAAAACACTCCTTTCCTTTTCTATTAATACGCATGCACACGAAAGCAAGCGGAGTGCGTAACTCCAATCTTCCACGTGTGTAAATACGGAACTCGCTCACAGCCTTCTGCTGCAGTGTGAAACTGAGAGCTGAGAAACGAATGAAGTGCACAACCAGCTTGTCCTGTTTCCAGGAAAGTTCACTCGCCCCTGGAGAGCGGAGTGTGTGTATATCCTGCACAGAGCTGTGTGTTCACACTGAGGTGTACAGGAAATGAAAATACACAACAATGGAGTTCAGCTGTAAGGCCACAGCGAGGTTTGGGCCTGATGGAGTATTTTTATACACGTGGGTGGAGACCCTCTTTCACAGTCACTTTTTAGGAAGCTCCATTTTTCCCAACCTCACTGTGGACTGAGACACGCCCCCAAACAATACGGCTTAATTAATTAATAAACAACAAGGCTTAATTAACACCATCATTTAACACTTGAAAGGCTGCGTTCTAAACAAACCGTTTTAAAGGGATAGTTCGGGATTTTTGACATGAATCTGTATGGCATCTCCATCAACAGTGTCGTGCAAACACGCTGACTTACCCCTGACAGCATCCTGGGAGTCCAGTTCTTGTCCAGTTTTGGTCCAGACGAAAGTAGTCCGGCAAGTTTGTTGGGGTCACGAAAGTAAAACGTTTTTCGTCTCAAAACAGTATGTGTTCAAAAGAGTGATATATTTGCATCACAAAACCGTTGCCAAATAAAAAGTCAGACCTCGAAATCGCTTGGCACTATTTTCTCTCCCTCGGTATCACTGCGCGCTGTCATGTTGACATCTGCGCAGGAATCAACACCTTTCCCGTTGTTTGGCAGTGATTAGGAGTTCAGATCAGCGGCGCTAACAAGCTAATTTGAGAACAAGAACAGCGACAAATTTATCACCTTCTATAACCTATACAATAATATATTTGTGAAAATGGTGCGCACTTGCGACTATCCAGGCTGTAGCAACAAAGATGTGGCTGAATCTCCGCACACATTTCACTGTCGTAGTCAGACATGTTGTTGCTAACTTTGCTAGCAGTAAACAATGTAGTGATGTGTCGGTCCGAACGATCCGGTTCAAAGAGCCGGCTCTTTGAAGTGAACGACGGGAGCCGGCTCTTCGGTGGGAGCCGAGTTGGGGAGCCGAATTAGTTTTTTGTCCTTAGGTGCCTCAGAGAGAGAGAGAGAGAGAGAGAGAGAGAGAGTTCAGCTCAGCTGAAGGATGATTGTCTATTTGACAACCATGATCATTGTTTTGTTGCCGTGAATTCCTAAAGCTCGTGATATAAATTGTCGCTCATAAATTGACAGGTTCGGTCGGCAACCACCTTGGCACGGCCAGATTAATCTGCGGTATACAACGAGACAGCAGTCATTAGAACAGGAGCAGATTTGCTGTTCCAGCGGCTTCTCGTTACTGGTGGAGCAGAGTGCGGCACTTTTTTCTCTTTTTGCATGCGCTCAAGGTGCCACATATTTTGTTGCACATTGTTCTGTGTTTGTTAAAATAATTTCCAACTTTGCTTCATAGTTTCTTAGGCCTGATTTATACTTCATAATTTATTTTGTGGCATTTTGTTCAAGGTCGAGTGTGAAATAAAGCCATAAAGGATAAACAGTTGATGTCTTCTGTGTATTTTATATTGGTAATATAACACAGTTTTGCATTATGTTTGTGAGAAAATAATTTATTAATTGGTAAGTAAGTTTTATTTCTATAGCTAGAACATTGTTACACTGCTATACTTTACTAAGCTTTACAATGGCTACAAAAACTAAAAAATAAAATGGAAAACATCCTATTGATAAAATATAAATAATAATGTGATTAATTAACTAGTTAATTGCAGCAATTAAATAAAAATAAAATCTCAGGAGCCGTTTGGGAGCCGAAAGAGCCGGCTCCTTATAGTAAGAAGAGCCAAAAGAGCCGGCTCCCGAAAAAGAGCCGAAATTCCCATCACTAGTAAACAATGAATGAAACAGCCGTGGCTGTCACCTGGCGGCAGCGCGCAGTGATACCGAGGGAGAGAAAATAGCGCCAAGCGATTTCGAGGTCTGACTTTTTATTTGGCAACGGTTTTGTGATGCAAATATATCACTCTTTTGAACACATACTGTTTTGAGACGAAAAACGTTTTACTTTCGTGACCCCAACAAACTTGCCGGACTACTTTCGTCTGGACCAAAACTGGACAAGAACTGGACTCCCAGGATGCTGTCAGGGGTAAGTCAGTGTGTTTGCACGACACTGTTGATGGGGATGCCATACAGATTCATGTCAAAAATCCCGAACTATCCCTTTAACAAACATTAACTCCATAAATCAAGATTCTGTGCTTACAGTTTTGTGTTTAGATCACTTCTAACCCTCGATCAACAATGATTATCTGACATTTAGTATTAAACCCTGCGGTTTTCTTTTAGTCAGAATGCGTACACAGTTCAGGAACAGAATGGTTCTGCGTGTTCTCAGACAGAACGATCATCACTGTGCTGTTCATTATGATGGCAATCCGAAGAGGTGCAATGATCAGCAAATTATTTATTTATTGTACAAAGTATAATGAAGTATCTTTAACTCCGCTAAAGAGCAGCGCATCTGTTCTACAGGGTTCTAGAATGAAGTGTTCAGCATCTAGAACTCTGCTCCATAACAGTGTTAAGGTGTGAAACGTTCTAGAAGAGCAGAGATCCTGTTCATAATATTAGACCTCAGGAGTGTGTGAGAAATCGACAGGTGAGCTAAAACCAGCACACACACACACACACACACACACACCCTTCAGATCAGAGTTGAGTTTACACAAAGCTACAGAACTGCAGGAAAACTCCAAATAAAAGATTATGTTATTTATAAATTAATAATAAATCTGTTTCCTGTTGAGAAAAATATTTCTCTGATTCTCTCTGAACTCGTCCTGCACTGACACACAAAACTTCATCACATTTTCACACAGGCTTTAACTTTTTATTTGAAAAACATCAACAGAAAGAATTTATATAAACAGTTTGGATGTGGGGCGGCACGGTGGTGTAGTGGTTAGCGCTGTCGCCTCACAGCAAGAAGGTCCTGGGTTCGAGCCCCGTGGCCGGTGAGGGCCTTTCTGTGCGGAGTTTGCATGTTCTCCCCGTGTCCGCGTGGGTTTCCTCCGGGTGCTCCGGTTTCCCCACAGTCCAAAGACATGCAGGTTAGGTTAACTGGTGACTCTAAATTGAGCGTAGGTGTGAATGTGAGTGTGAATGGTTGTCTGTGTCTGTGTGTCAGCCCTGTGATGACCTGGCGACTTGTCCAGGGTGAACCCCGCCTTTCACCCGTAGTCAGCTGGGATAGGATCCAGCCCGCCCGCGACCCTGTAGAACAGGATAAAGCGGCTACAGATAATGAGTTTGGATGTGAGCGATGTGACGAAAGGAACTCAAGAGGAAAATTATAAATTTAAAGAAAATTAAATTTCATTGTTCAATGTAACTCATTCGTGTGAGAAATAAAGACGACAATTTATTTTAAAAATTGTTTCTTTAAATTCAGTGTTTTTCTCTAAAAGAATACATTCGGCAGAATCCAACTTCATGAGTTTTATCTTTTATTTTAATTATTTATGACTTAAAACAACAGTAAGGTTCCATTTCTAAAGTATTTTACTGAAATCCCTCGGGGCTGAGGATCGCTGGGTAAAAACTGTCAGCTTTTCATTTTTAACTTCATTTAACTACAGAGTTCCATCACCTCACACACACAGCACAGGGTTCAGACAAACACCTGGAATTAAACACTCACTCATTTGAGCGAAGTGCACAGAACACTGCAGCAGAGGGAGCTCAGCCATCAGGTGACGTCCACAGGTGAGGGATGTGGGCGGAGTCTGAACGTGTGTGTGTGTGTGTGTGTGTGTGTGTGTGTTAAATATGAAAAGAGAAGTTTCAGTGTTGGGCGGCACGGTGGTGTAGTGGTTAGCGCTGTCGCCTCACAGCAAGAAGGTCCTGGGTTTGAGCCCCGGGGCCGGCGAGGGCCTTTCTGTGCGGAGTTTGCATGTTCTCCCCGTGTCCGCGTGGGTTTCCTCCGGGTGCTCCGGTTTCCCCCACAGTCCAAAGACATGCAGGTTAGGTTAACTGGTGACTCTAAATTGAGCGTAGGTGTGAATGTGAGTGTGAATGGTTGTCTGTGTCTATGTGTCAGCCCTGTGATGACCTGGCGACTTGTCCAGGGTGAACCCCGCCTTTCGCCCGTAGTCAGCTGGGATAGGATCCAGCTCGCCTGCGACCCTGTAGAAGGATAAAGCGGCTAGAGATAATGTGATGTGATGTGAAGTTTCAGTGTGTTTAAATTACCTGACCCCAACCAACCCCATCTAAACTGCCCCCCCACACACACATCCACACACACACACACATCCACACACACACACACACACACATCAGGAAAGAAAGTGTCCTGGACTCCGACAGTAGTGAACCTGCTCGATCACTCCATCACTCTGCTGTATGACGTGTCATCAGGACAGATTACAGATGTTGGAATGAGTTTTCTCTCTAAATACTGACACCAATAAAAAAAAAAAAAACAGACAAATTCATAATCTGTGTTTATCCACATTCACTTTTACTTTCTCTCATGGAAGACAAAAGACTGAACAGGATCCACTCCTCACAAATTCTCCCTTTTTATCATAAAAAAGAGTAAAAATTCGGTTCCAAAAACAGAGAAACTCGTTCGAGTCGGTGATCAGAAAGTCACGGCTCATTTCAGCCGAGTTTATTAAATAAAATCTCAGAGCCGCAGCGTTCCTTCAGCATGACCTCACAGTTCAGTAATGAAAACCATGCAGGGTGAGACACTCATACTTGGGGGGAGTAACACACACACACACACACACACACACTCTACTAGCTACAGGTGCTAATATTAACGAGCATGTGATCATTCCTCCACCTGAAATCATGACTGTACCTGAACCTGTCTCCACACTGTAATGGAAAACAAATGCTTTAAAAGATAAAAAAGGAGGTGGAGAAGAGATGAACCTGAAAAGGCACTGAAATAAAATTCTGATATTTACTGTTCAGAATGAAGTCATGATACGACGAGTGGAATAAATGAACTGCAGGTAAACAACTGAAATGAAGCTTTTTAAAGCCTACTGTATTTTAACAGCGTATCTGAGTGCTGAAGAATCAGAAGCGGGTTTTAAAACAGGAACTCACCTTCAGCAGTAAAATGGAAGAATATCATGTTGTTTTAAAATATTCATTATTCTAAAATACATTACTGCTCTACTCGTAATGAAAAACACCCTTTAATGACGTTTCAATGTGAAACCAAGTTGTGAAAAAGGCAGTGAAACGGGGCGAAGTGGACATTTCCCTCCAACAGTGGATTATTAGATCATCTCTAAAGAGGAGATGAAACTGAACCCGGGATTATCTCCGATGCCAAACGGATGCAATTACATCACTGTGACATCACCGTGAAATCATTTGAACTGACTCACTCACATGGACTCAGGCGTCATTACTCACCAATAATCTGAGCATCGGTTCATCTGTTTCTGCTTCTCTGAGGTCAGTTTACAAAAACCTGCTTCACCGGACATCAGCCAGCTCTCTGTCTGCACTAACGAACCTGTATTTAACCCAAATCACCTCCAAACACCACCGCCTCTCCTTAACAACATACATCATCAACGTTTAAAACACAGTAAAACAACCTTCAGCAAAAATCCACAACCTGCTGAAGCTCCGCTCTGAGGATCGCCACCGGAAATCCAGGATCCAAATGTCGGCTTTTCTGGACAGGTTTCTGTTGTTGTTTTCTGAATTAAAGCACTTTTTAAACGTGCTGCAAACTCCTACCAGAAATCAATTCACATTTAAATCAAATTCATTTATTCATATTATTTATTTAACACAAAGCTTCTTGACAGAAACCCAGATGTAGATTTAGATCCCTGATGAAGAAGCCGGAGGCGACACTGAGGAAGGAAAACTCTGAGAAGAACCAAACTTCCAGAACTCAGGAATCCTGTTCAACACTTACATCAGATTCAAAATTCATAATAATATTTTCCTCCTATAGGCTCCAGCTTGTCTGCGACCCTGTACAGGATAAGCAGCTACAGATGATGGATGGATGGATGGATGGATGGATGGATGGATGGATGGATGGATGGATGGATGGATGGATGGATGGATATTCCTCCTAAATACTTCTGAGTTTAGATCAAAATGATTTCATAAGCTCGTCTGTGTGAACTCTGAACCACTCTCACACACTTCACATCTCATCATTTCCCCCAAACACCATGACGCCTCACGGAGGAGCAGCAAGAGCTTCCTCTTCCTGAGCTTCTGCTTTCTCCCGAGTCTTTAACCCGACACGGCAAACACACTGTGGGCTGTAACATGTAAAATCAGCTATAAAATATTTTAAAGAGCTCATCCTTTTATACAACCACATGTCTGTAGCAGACTGTGGCCTGTCTTATCACCAATGACTGAAAAAATCTGAATAAAAATCAGAACTTCAGAAACACGGGAGTAAAATGAAGCTTTTGAAACATTTGAGGAATAAAAACAGTCACGTCTCAGTCACA